>NC_087174.1:16718107-16795607 GCF_035594125.1 Scylla paramamosain | reverse complement strand
ACTGTCAGTTTGGACTGTTCAGTTATAACTGACAGTTTTAACTGTCAACTGACAAGTCCACAGACGTACAGTTGAATCGTTCAGTTTAACCATGGATTCCGAGGAGGACGATCTAGCAGCGCTCGGGGTATTACTAGTAATGGCACAAGAAAATAGGAAAAAAAACACTAAGAAGCGCAAACAGTGGTGCAAGAAGTGGTTGCTGAGGCGAAATAAATCTTTATAAATTTCTATAAAGTCTGCAATGGTTTGATTCTCCTTTCTAGACATAATTACTGTTTTGGATCACTGAAAGAAAAGAAACACTATGAGATCTGAAAGTCAAACAAATAAGTTAAGACAGAATGGACAGAAAGCAACATGTGAGGGAAACACTTTACTTTTGGTAACGTTTCGTACAGAGTACTTCTGAGGAAGTACTCTGTACGAAACGTTACCAAAAGTAAAGTGTTTCCCTCACATGGTGTTTCCGTCCAATCTGAAAGTCAACTGAGGACTGCGCAGTTAAGCCCCACACACGCTCAGTTCTCAGTCAAACAGCCACAGTTGACAGTTAAAACTTTTAACTTTTCTATTTCCTTCAGTCGAACTGCGCAGTTCTGTTGAACTGAGACTGATGGTCCCACACACGTCAGTTAAAACTGTCAGTTATAACTGAACAGTCCAAACTGACAGTTTTAACTGCACGTGTGTGGCCGGCCTAAGGGTGAGACGCCTGTGTCGAGTGAGGCACCTACTCAACGCCAAGGACCTCATGACGCTGTACAAGACACAGTTGAGGCCCATCATGGAGTACAGCCCCCTCACGTGGATGAGCAGTGCCCAGCCCCACCTCTCCCTGCTGGACAAGAAGCAGCGGCGTGACGAGCGCCTCATCTACGAAGCCGCCGGCCAGGAACTGCAGCCCCAAACGGAGCGACAACAGCAGCAGATACAGCAGAGGCAGCAGTGACCGCACCCACACACTCAGCAAGACGTCTCCGTCCACCAGCTGGACAGCCTGGAGTACCGAAGCCGAGTGTGGGCTCTCACAGTACTCCACAAGGCCCAGGTGCAGCAAACACCTCACCTCACGGCGCTTCGGATCCCCTGGAGAAGGAGTGAACACACCACGAGAGCGGTGGTGTTCGACATCATCCTCGAGGTGCCGAGGTGCCGCTCAGTGAAATGTCATCGTGCCTTCTCAAACAACACCGCAGTGCTGTGGAGCACCTTCACCACGATGTCCATCCAGCAGGTGAAGTGCGCCGCCCACGCCTGGCTTCAGACACACCCACCTGATAGCGACAGTAACGCGGAATGACGAAGGAAATGGAAATGCCTAACAGTTACAGTGAAGAGCCGAGGGTGTAATAGTGAGAGAAATAGTGTGCCTGACAGTGATAGTGCTATTAAGTGTAATAATACACTGACAGTTACAGTGTCGTGAAGTGGGGGTGTAGAAGTGTGCCTGACAGTGACAGTGTAAGTTAGTGATCTGGGAGGTGCGAGTGCCTAATAGTGACAGTGCCAAACAGTAACGCGGGAGGTGCGAGTGACCGATATGACAGTGCAGTGGCTCCCTCGTTCACAAAGCCGTCCCGTGGAGCAACTTTTAAATTAATGACACTGGACAGTGGCAGTTCTTAGCTTAGACCACAGCTCCCTTTCGAAAAGGTATGGAATATTTTCTATGTACATTGTTTAAGTAAGAGAGAGAGAGAGAGAGAGAGAGAGAGAGAGAGAGAGAGAGAGAGAGAGAGAGAGAGAGAGAGAGAGAGAGAGAGAGAGAGAGAGAGAGAGATGAGATCTTTGCAGGGAAGAATTCCACTGTCATCTGACCCTAGCACAAAGGTGTGAAGGACATGTAGAAGAGGTTGCTAGTATATCGAATCCCCAGCGACAGCGCTGCGAACGCAGGTAACTTGCTGCGACACCAATACAAATCAGTTGCGACAGCGGCGGCAGCGCTGCGACATCGCTGCAACAATGCTGCGACACCGGTGCGAACGTGCTGCGACTCCGTGATGATGGTGTTGACTATGAGACTGGGCATTACGTAACGTGAAATATGTCACACACATTCTTAAATTTTAGTTATACGAAAGATAATGTAAATGCCGCTTTACAACTTTTTTTTATTTTTTATTCTTCTAAAGAGAGGAAAATGAAATTCAACTTACCGACATTTTTATGCAACTCTTCAGCTGGAGTGTGTGGGATAACTGTGCAGGACATCGCGATCAGTCTTTTAAATACTCCTTCAGAAAGTTATCGGCAAGTTTGATGATTTAAATTGATCGAAAGTAGTAAACTAATTAACAAAGTCTACATTTAGACCCTTAGGATATTGCCATGTAAATGAAATGTTACATCTGTTCATGAACATAAACATTTTGCTTTCAAGAAAGAGGTTAAACAGATATACAGATGATTTGTAAAGGAGTACCTCGCAATTATAAGTTTCAAAGATGACATTTCAACATCCTATGTCGAAAGCGTATAACAGGTGAGCACTAATTGGTGAATTAATTTCTTAAAAGGGCATGAAATATCACGGCGTTCGTTCGAAACGTGGGATTCAGGGTTTCTGAAGAGACCATCGTCTCTCTCTCTCTCTCTCTCTCTCTCTCTCTCTCTCTCTCTCTCTCTCTCTCTGTTTTAGAGCAAATCAATGAAAGGCTTTTGGAACAAAAGGGAAGATGAGTGATGCAAATTTTATGGGAGAGGAGGAAGCGGAACAGGTGCCAAAGATCAAGGAACACGTCAGGAACTAGAAACTAGTAAAAAAGATACTTTTCTGTTTTTAAACGATCTTCTTTTTTTAACTATTTCATTTTATTTGTTATTGTTATTTATTTATTTACTTATTTATTTATTTTACTTATGTGCGTGTGTATTTGTGTATGTGTGTGTGTGTGCGTGTGTGTGTGTATATATATATATATATATATATATATATATATATATATATATATATATATATATATATATATATATATATATATATATATATATATATATATATATATATATATATATATATATATATATATATATATATATATATATATATATATTGTCACGATCGCCTACTTGCTTACCTGCGATCGTACGATCCCGGTTATCTCTCCAAGAAAGTGGACGTTACACTGATCCCGGAAAGTTTAAAAGGTCTGGATTTTTAAAGGCTTCGAGTGCCTACCCGACCTATCCGAAATCGTCAGAATTATCTCTCACTCCACCTTTACCTTGACTCAGCACACCTGGAATTACCTCTAATACCAGATTGATGTTGGGGAGTAGAAAACACGATTATTTTATGTTACAAGCACATATATTAATACTAATAATAATTCACAAACAACATGAGGCAGTACACGTTACTACATGACGTTCTCGCCACTTCCCACATCACCAGAACCCGTTTACACCTCCACCAGTCACAGAAATATTTCCCCTCAACCGCAGGAATTTACCCGGACGCCATTTCCGCGTCCCCAGACAATAATTCCCGTATTTCACCTCCTCAAGCCTCACAAGAGATTACCATTATCACCAAAGATTACCCATAACACCATAACATCATCCCCAAAATCATCAATACACCACAACACCAACTTCCATGGTTAACACCACAACCTCCACTCACAAAATGGCTGCCAGTTTGACCTATGACCCCTCCCAACAGCGTCACCGGCACAACTCAACAACCGAATTTCAGCGGACAAGAGCTCTTGGTACCAGAAAAGACTCACTAACCTGATCCTGGATATCAAGGTTATACCGCTACACCACTAATACCTCCACAAACTCACTCCACCACCAATCCACACCAAGATTCTTCCCTGAGAGACGCCTTCCCTCCACCTTTCCTCACGACCTAAGGCGCTCTGCTTTTCCCCTCCTTGGAATGTGTTGTTGCCCACTCAAGCTCCCCTCGTTTTCAACGTATTTCACCTCAATTATACTTCCTTCCTTATACATACAAAGATATAGAGAACTTAAATTATGAAGAGAATAATACTACATGATATAAAATGGGTAAATAAGCCTTACACTACTTATAACAATAATAAGGATAATGCCCGAATGGCAGGTAACCGGAACACGGGGACACTAAGAAAACGTGATCCCATTCAAGATAAACTCGGCCAATAACATGACAATAAATAAATAAATAAATAAATATATATATATATATATATATATATATATATATATATATATATATATATATATATATATATATATATATATATATATATATATATATATATATATATATATATATATATATATATACACAGTGGCTGGAAAGTAATTTTTTCTTTCTTTTTTTTTATGTAGGAGGAACACCGGCCAAAAGCAACAAGAATTCAATGAAAGGAAAAAAAAAAAGGGCCACTGAGATGCCGATCCCCGAATAGGGTACAAGGCAATATTAAAAAAAAATTGAAGGACAAAAGTCTTGAAACCTCCTTCTTGAAAGAATTCAAGTCATAAAAAAGTGAAAATACAGAAGCAGGTAAGGAGCTCCAGGGTTTACTAGAGATAGGGATGAATGACTGAAAATACTGGTCAATTCTTGCATCAGAGAGGTGGACAGAATAGGGGCGAGAGAAAAAAGGAAGTTGTGCAGCGAGGCAGCGAGAGAAGGGGAGGCATGCTGTTAGCAAGATCAGAAGAGCAGTTAGTATGAAAATATTGTGAGTAGGGGGAGGGTATCTACGAGATAATAGGTCTCAGTGTTTTTCCCGGCATGTGTGTTTTTACACTGCCGTAGAAATAACCCGTGACATACTCTCTGATGATCTTGTTAAACTTAATGGTATTGCTTTTGGCGTTACAGATGGAAATGAGCTTGTTATTTTTTTTCTTTTTCTTCAGGGCCTTAATCGGATCTCTTGTTATCTTGACAAACTGTGTTGTTCTTTAGGATGTCGTTGATCTTGTTAATGTACTCTAAAGTATTCATGAGAATGTAGGTCGCCTCTTTATCTGCTTTCATATTGTTATGCTGCGGTCCTTTTTTAGTTGTTTGGCTGCCTCGACGTGCCTTTTCTCGATGATCTTGCTGTTGAAGCTTCCTCTCATCTTCACTGCTTCTGCAACTCTTTCTTGCTTGAAGGTAGACTTGATGAGAGCACAGCCTCTAGTTCGCCACAATGTCTTACCGACAGGGAGAAAAAATACAACACAAAACTTATCACACTCGCTGAGAAAGGACTCCAGAGTTTACTTCCAAAGAAAGAAGACATACTGTACAAGTACCACACGACTAGGCATGACCTTTAATATCTTATGAGCAAACCCAACACAGTAGCGTCCACCCACTGCTCAATAAGTTAATTTGGCATCCTGCTTTGAGTTTAACCAGTCTTTGATTTCTCAGAAGACAGATTTTGTCCCCCTAACTTTGACGAATCTGGGGAAAATGGCTATCAAACTATCAAACACGAGGTGCATGCAAAAGATATCCTTAGAGACAGACAGGAACACACAACATTTAAACAAGGAAGACTTTGGACTATGACCAAAAAGAATAATACATGGAAACTAGACCAGGGAGGGGACATCAGCCCGCTCCAAGATGGAGGCCAACATAAGCAATGCTCAATGAGTGAAATCCCAAAAGCAAATACACCCGCCTTAGACAACGAGAGCACTACACAGAATTGTGAGCTGTATATCTATAGCTGTATATTTCCACCTTTCTATAACTTTTCTTCCAATTTTTTTATTAACGCTTTGGACCCTTTTATGGGATTGGCATCTCAGTGGGCTTTTTTTTTTTTTTTTTTTTTTTTTGTTGCCTTTAGCCAGTGTACATCCTACATTATTATTATTATTATTAAACATAACGGAGAAGGCAGAGTGGGACGAGCGCAAGCGCTATAAGTTGCCAGATGACAACCCCCACCCACCTTGACCGTAGAAAGAAGAAAGGAAAAGCAATTGGCACAATAGTAGGATGAAATCAGAGCAGGAGGAGAAAATAGGTTAAACAATTATAAAGAACGCCTCAGCGAACTGAGAATTATTAAAACTCACAAAAAAATTCAACAAAAAAAATCAACAATTCTGACTTATTTAATATATGTCAGGCAACACGAGTAAATGTAGTATAACTACTTAAAACTTGATGGTATAAAATCACAGGTATAGTTACATAATTTATCACAGGTATAGCTGCAAAAGCAACCAGAGTTTAATTGACTAGACTCTTCAAGATTTTGTTCGAAGCAGACTTGAATTTTTGCACATCACTCGCAGTGCATGTGCCCTCGTCAAGCATGTTCCAAAGTCTTACAGCACAAGGAACAAAGCTTCGCTGAAACTGACTGGTGTGACACCTAACCTGCTGTAATCAGCGCGCATGTGAATTTGACGCAAGTCGAGTGTTTCTGGTGGGCACAAATGCATTTGGGATGGAGGCATTCAGCGGGTGAAGCTGGTTGGCATGGATCTTATATAGCATGCAGACACTGCTGACATTGCGTCGGTGACCAAGATCCCAAGCTGCTTCGCCACCACAGAGGAACCTAGCGGAGGAGACAACTCTGTCAATGAGACGGAGGTGGGACACAGCTGCGGAAGACCACACAGGAGCACAATACTCCAGCAGTGGAAGAATAAAACACCGGAAGCAGCTGGCAGAGATAGACAGGTCACCAAAAATCCGGTAAGCCTTCCTCACAACGCCAAGCTTTTGCGAGGCAGAACTGACAAGACGCCTGATGTGCCGTTCAAAAGACAGTTTTGAGTCGAATCTGACACCCAAAATATCAAGCTCATCACATACTGTCAGAGGCGCGCCATCAACAAGCAGAGGGCCGTGAAGGGGATTTAGCGTGCGAGAGCGTGAAATACACAAGCATTTTGATTTTGATGCATTCAGTTTCATGTTCCAGGTGCGACACCAGTCAGATATACGTCTGAGATCCTCATTCAGGGATGTACTAACATCAAGACGTGAATTCGGTGACTCAACAGTAGCAACAAGTGTCACATCATCTGCATATCCGTAAATAGGATTGCTAGTGATTTGTAGTAGATCGGAAGTGTAGACATTGAACAGCAGAGGTCCCAGTACGCTACCCTGGGGAACACCTGAGTGGACGCTGTACCAGTCACTGTAGCAACTATCAACGCACACACGGTGGGTGCGGTGGGTCAAAAATTGAGTCAAGATGGACAGTACCGGGCCACCGACACCAAAAGATTGCAGCTTCCTGAGAAGACCGGCATGGTTGACTCGGTCAAAAGCTGCAGAGAAATCAAGTTGGACTACCCTGGCTTCATGCCCACAGTCAAGAGCTTGCTGAATCTTATGAGAGATAGTGAGTAGCGCATCCGTAGTCCCTAAGTTCTTCCGATAAGCAAACTGATTAGCTGGTATCAAATGAGAGTGTTCAAGGTAACGAGAGAGACGATCAGAAATAACATGTTCAAAGATCTTAGAAAGTAACGGCGTGATAGAGATTGGTCTATAGTTGCTGGCATCAGATGATGGAGAGCCTTTAGGGATCGCTGTGATGTTCGCATTTCTCCAGCACATGGGGAAACTACCGGTCAGGATTAGGCGTCTGAAGACTGCACTCAGTTTGGGAGCAAGAACTGCAGCTGTTTCCTTCAGAAACATAGGAAACATCCCAAGCGGATCCGTGCCGCCATGGGAGTCCAGTGCTAAAAGTAGTCTCATGACTTCCTTAGACCTAAAAGCCAGTTTTGTCAAGACTGGCATGGCGGGAGGCAACTCGCTGGTGGGGGCTGGAGCTCGACAGAGCTTGGAGTCAAAGTGTTTCATCAGCAGATCAGCTTTGCCTTTTGGACTTGTGATCAGCTGTCCAGTATCAGAAAGCAGAGCAGGGAGAGATGGTCGCAAACCAAAGACAACTGACTTCAGCGTGGACCACCACTTGTGCGGGTCAGATGCAGTGGATAGTTTTTCTTTAGCAGAGGTAAAATATTCGCTCTCAGCAGTCCTGTAGACTGCCGCACAGGAAGCTCTGGCAACAGTGTACGCATCCCAAGTTTCACGTGTCCTTAAGTGTGACCACCTGCGATAAGCCGCTTGCTTAGTGTCTCTAGCAGTACGACAATCAATGTTGAACCAGGCCTTGTCGTTGGAGCGCAAACAAACTTTCTTTACAGGAACCCTCCGAGAGATAATACGCTTCAGTTCCTCATTCAATGCTGAGACAGGATCAGGGTTGCTCAAGACCGGTCCTAGACGAATACGAGAAACGTCTTCTCTGACAAAGCTCCAATTAACGCGCCCCTTCAAGAAGACCTCTTTGGTGACTGTGTATGCAGGAATATTTTGTCTCAAGTTAAGTTGAATATTAATCGCAGAGTGATCTGATGTGCCAAGAGGTGCCATAGTGGTTACCTTGACTGTCTCTGGTACGTCGGTAAAGACAAGATCAAGCCGATTGCCAGCCAGATGTGTTGGACCCACAACTAACTGAGAACATCCAGAGACATTCGCAAAATCAAGAGAAGCACGACCATGGGAGTCAGTTGGAGAAACTGATTCAAGCCATTCACGGTGATGGGCATTATAATCACCAGCAAAAACAAAGGCTGCCTTTCGGTCCTCATCTTCAATCATTGCCATTGCCATTAACAAGCAGTCAAAGATAGTATCGTCACTGTCAGGGTTTCGGTAAGAGCCAAGGATGTAAAAATTCTGGAGCTGCGCACATACACGAATGACGACAGTTTCATGACAGGTACACTCGTATTTCGTTTTCCGATGAGCTGAGAAGCCTTCGCGAATGTGAACCGACATGCCACGTCTCCTTTTAGCTACACTGCGACGAATGAAAAGCGGCTTGCTGAACCCGGGAATCATGAGTTCGGAGTCATGTCGGTAGTCAGAAACGAGAGTCTCTGCGCAGATGATCACGTCATGACATTGGCTGACAACAGAAACGTCCTTAAGGTTGGCAAAGAGACCTCTGATGTTGGAGTACAAGACCCTACATGTATGACGACGTGATCTAACAGGGCCTGGATTTAATTCAACATCTCCACAGCGGAGCAGCAAAAGATGTGAATAGGGGTCAAGAGATAAGAAAACTAACATGGTCAATGAGAACGCCAGGGTCAATAAAATCAGTAAGGCAGTCAGAGGATGAATAAAATGAAAACCCATAAAACTGAAAGTTAAAATAGCGGAACTACGAGGTCGAGCCTGGAGGTGCCGCCACACCAGGTAAGGCAATTATGTTCTGGAACCGCAAGTTCGCCATAATCAAGCGGACCCCGACAGTAGGGATGGCAAATAAAACTGCTGCCACCATACATCCCCTCATCCTGCCTGCACGACTTGAGATTGCAGAGAGGGGAAAACAGAGAAAGAGGATAGGAGTAAAACAGAAGATCAAAAGGTCACAAGCAAGAGAAAGAGAAAGACCTGATGTGTCACCCATCAGAGAAGGGAGGGTGGGAACTCCCTGGAAGACCGGGTGCACAGCTATGGCTGGGAGTATGAATCCACCCTCAAAGATGGAAGGTAATAAGCAGGAGGAAAAGCAAGAAGCAGCTAGGGGAGAGTGAGGTTGCTGCATTCCTCATCCAGATAGAACTGTCCCCTACCCGGCGTGAAAATAGCTTGCAGATATACTACAAGCTATTTTAGGTAGTTACCTCTTGTCTGTCCTTTAAAGAAAACAACAGACATTTGGCAATGGATGATGGGTGCCACCCACCAACCTGGTAACCATAAAAGAAAAAAAGACTGCATATCATTAACAAAGTATGGAACATTACATCTGTATTTGTTTTAAGCCTTCTGAAACCTTTTAGAATTGCATTATTACTAAGGAGAAAGACGCTAATAGAAACTATGAGGAGGAGGAATGTAGAGTACTCGTATTCAACCCGTTTGAAAGGAATTACGTACATGCAATATTTGTCTTGCTTTCTATGATATCTTCACAAGTTTCGATTCAACATCCTGAACCACGGTCATATATTCCCAATTGATACTTTAATTTCTTCATTATCTTGAAATGGCACTTAGTTTGGCGATGGATATTAAAAAGAGCAAGGAAAAAAAGGAAAGCGTAAAGTTATGCGCTGAAGCGCTAAACGCAATATTAAGGCGCTAGATCTATCTAAAAAACGCGAACTTGGCGTCACCGACGCCACACAGAGAGACGCGCTGGTTTCATCACGTGACTAGGGAGGTGGAGGGAAAAGAGGAGAATGGGGGTGGGCGCTTGGAAGGATGACATAACTCCCCACCGCGGCACACACTCATATGCTCGCACTTATAAACGCTTTGTCTTTAATTATTTGTGACACGGTTATTAAGGGCGCAGGCTGTAATTTAGTTCTTTCAACCCAATCCATGACTTTTACTATCTAAAGGGGTGGGTACTAGGATTTCGGAAACTGTGGAAAATGAATAAATAAATGAAGTGGAGAAATAAAAAAAAAAACTTCTTTTTTACAATATTTACTGCAACTCAGCGCGTCATGACTCGCCTGCCTCCTGCTCCCTTGTCTCTATTCCTGTAATGGTTTGCCATTAGGATACTTTGCATAAAAAAAGTAAAATTAATAAAATAATATATATATATATATATATATATATATATATATATATATATATATATATATATATATATATATATATATATATATATATATATATATATATATATATATATATATATATATATATATGTGTGTGTGTGTGTGTGTGTGTGTGTGTGTGTGTCCGTCCAGAAATGCTATTTGTCACCTTGTTATATAATCGTATCGATTCTGATGATTGAATTGAATTGTTAAGTGTATTGTGAATTGAATGGTTTTCTTTAATTTGATGTAAGTTGATAGTTAGATCTGACCTAGGTTACTCCCTCAGCTGGACCTTCGCATTACCATGTGAGCAGCCTCTTCTATCACAGCACAATGCCGGCCTCAGCTACCCCCAACACCTTCATGGAGATCAGTGTAAATTGCAAGATTTGCTATCCCACCCTATTTATCATAATCACATTGCTTTTCCTTTTATGTTTCAACCTAATGACACCACCGCCATCTCATTGATCTCTAAAGCTGAACTCCTAGCTTAAACCTTTACCTTGGATGGTTCAAGTCTTGTTCCTCCCACTTCTTCCCATCCAGCTATTCTTCCTAAAGAATTCTTCCTAAGATTCTTCCTAAAGAAGTTCCTTATCTCCTCTCTGGCCTTAATCCTCAGAAGCCATGTGGACCTGATGGGGTTCCTCCCATTTTTCTCCGAAAATGTACTCCGTGCTTGCACCTTGCTTTTTCAAACTCTACCGACTCTGTCTTTCAAAACCTAACTCTCCTTCCTGTTGAAAGTTTGCCTATTCCTAAAATGGGTGACCGCTTTAATCCCTCAAATTGCCGCCTTATATAACTTTAATTTTCTGTTTTTCTTAAAGTCTTTTTAATGTATCCTCAATAGGAAGATTCTCTAACATCTGTCATTTCAAAACCTTATATCTGATAGCTAGCATGGATTCTGTTGTGGCCGCTCTACTGGTGGTTTTCTTTACCGAGTTTCGGTCAACCTCTTGACCGATAATAAGGATTTTTGTTCAACTTTTGCTGTTGCCTTAGACATAAAAACACATTTGGTAGAGTTTACCACAAAGCTTTAATTTTCAAATTATCCTCCTACAGCTTTTAATCTTTCTGAAACTTCATCTCGCGTTCCCTTTCTGACGACTGTATTGTAATTATGGAGGATTGTTCTTCTCTTAAGTCTTTTCATCAACAGTGGTGTTCCTCATGGTTCTGTCGTTGTTGTTGTGGTGGACTGTTCTCCTCAGGACCCAGTCCTGCAGAGCATTTCGGCGAAGTCGGATCAGATATACAAGAAACACAAGTAATAACGATGCAGGTACTGGTATGTAATATTTACTTTAACTCTCACTCCTAATCCTTTATTAATTTTCGGATTCTCCAGTTTCCTTTACGCTTAAGATGAAATTTTCTGAAGTTGAAATTTCCTTTAGTTTCCTCTCTCTCTCTCTCTCTCTCTCTCTCTCTCTCTCTCTCTCTCTCTCTCTCTCTCTCTCTCTCTCTCTCTCTCTCTCTCTCTCTCTCTCTCTCTCTCTCTCTCTCTCTCTCATTATATTCTTTACGTAAGGTCTGTTATTCTAACCTCTGAGCTTTAAGGAGATGTACTGTCAGGTTCCTGAACCCAGATTCACCACTCTTTTTTTTTTATGATTTCTCGTTTGATTTTCAAGATAAGAAAAATCACTTTCAGTAATAAAATAACTCCCTCTTCTGTCTGTAAGGAAGATAAGCATCATTCTCCGATCGAAACCACATTCTCAGATCCAAACCACATACGAGTAGTGTATCAAAGTATATTACGTACAGAACCCAAACGAACCTTTTCCTGCAACGCATCCAGTGTATACATGCCAAAATTATATTCCTGATTATACACGTTACGCATTTACTAGGATGAGTATAATGTCACACAACCTTGAAATTAAGACGGGAAGGTAGCGTAGAATACCTACAGAGTTGCAAATGTGTTCGTGTGGTAGGAACGAAATATAAACAGAACACGTATTACTGTACTGCCCATCATTGAACCACTATAGAACACGTAGTACCCTATGCTATGGTTTAACAATACAACGTTGTTGGATAGAGAAAACTGATTAAAGAAGCTTTGTAGCTATGTGTATGATGTTTAGAACATGTCTATTCCAATGAATTAGGGTTTAAATGGTGATTGGTTCCTATAGTATACAGGGGATAATAGTTTTGTTTCATGAGATAGCTTTTTTATAGTACTGTTTTTATTTATTTATTTTTTTTAGTGTGCATTTAATATTAAATTGAATTTTTTGGGGGGTCTTAATAATTTTATTATACAATTTAGTATTGTATTGAGAAAACATTTTAGTATCGTATCGTTTAAGTATGTATTTAACCATTGCATTGGGAACATGTATTTTAATGTTGTATTGTGTTTAGTATGCAGTTATCTATGGAAATGTCGGTTTGAGTATGCATTATTTGGACAAACTAGTTCATATTGTGTTTATTTACTTATATTGCACTTTTCTTATATTGTTTGTCAACAAACAACTATTACTATTATTATTATTATTATTATTATTATTATTATTATTATTATTATTATTATTATTATTATTATTATTATTATTGTTATTATTATTATAATTATTATTATTATTATTATTAATGTATTTATTTATCTATTTTTTTGTTATATTGTTATTATTTTACTTTGATTAAAGCTTTGTAGTTCCAGTGGGTTTTGTCATAGATCCCATCACAAATTTCATGTTTTCTCTTACACACGAAACTGAACACAATCATTTATTTATTTTCGTCTTTTAATCCTCCTATAACTTTTCCCCATTCCAATGTTCCTTTCATTAATATTTCTTTGGTGTGGTCATTGTCGTTTATGGGGACTTTTTTGTGGTGAACTCGGTGAGGATGACTCAGACTAGTCAGCCTCACTCACCATGTAGTACTCTTCTCTCTGTGCTTTTGTTTTTTGGTGGTTACATAGTTCATTAAAAAGTTGCGGGGTATGTTGAAACACCAGGTTAATAGAGTTTCTGTGTATTTATAACATTTACACATGAACCTGTTCTGTACCAAGACTGCCGACCGAACGAGTCGTCAAAAATAATAATGAGATGATATAAAGCAAGAAGAAAAATAATAACTAAATATATATATATATATATATATATATATATATATATATATATATATATATATATATATATATATATATATATATATATATATATATATATATATATATATATATATATATATATATATATATATATATATATATATATATATATATATATATATATATATATATATATATATATATATATATATATATATATATATATATATATATATATATATATATATATATATATATATATATATATATATATATATATATATATATATATATATATATATATATATATATATATATATATATATATATATATATATATATATATATATATATATATATATATATATATATATATATATATATATATATATATATATATATATATATATATATATATATATATATATATATGTGTGTGTGTGTGTGTGTGTGTGTGTGTGCGTGTGTGTGTGTGTGTGTGTGTGTGTGTGTTTCCGTCTATTTCGAATACTACCGTCTACTTCAATTCATGATCCTCAGCTTTTGTGGGAAGTCACATAAACATGGTTGGGTGTGCCTCCTTCTATAGTCACAACAGGCAGTTTCGTCGGGTAGGTAGAGATGTGAGGAACACACGAGCCTGTTTTTTTTTTTTTTTTCAAAGAAAAATAAATATCAATTAATGATAATAAAATATATAGTATATATATATATATATATATATATATATATATATATATATATATATATATATATATATATATATATATATATATATATATATATATATATATATATATATGTGTGTGTGTGTGTGTGTGTGTGTGTGTGTGTGTGTGTGTGTGTGTGTGTGTGTGTGTGTGTGTGTGTGTGTGTGTGTGTGTGTGTGTGTGTGTGTGTGTGTGTGTGTGTGTGTGTGTGTGTGTGTGTGTGTACAGGATGTCGCGTGAGGAAACTTACATTTTTTTAAATAAAAAAAAAATAGTCATTCTAGGTCATAAATATTTTGTGGTCATATGCTTTTAACGATATTTAAATATCAACGCATTGAGAGCTGGAAAGGGTAAGAAAACGAGAAGAGAGGATAGCAATGGTGGGCGGTGCCATCTTGAAGGTGTTACTTGATTACACAAAAATTTTCGGAAATATAAATGAGACTAAATTAAAGGTGGTGGTGTAAGTATAGTTGTAAAGATTAATGGATGAAACTTAACGCACTTCATATAGCAATAGCGATCAGATGAACATTTCCCATGTGGAGGCCCATTGCGATTACATCCGCGTTCGTATTTAAATGTTTTCAACTTCTAAACCACGTTACTAAAAGCACTTGACCATGGAGACTTTCCTCACGGGGTACCATGTATAAGTACATATAATGAGGGGGTGCTGAAAATTTCCTGGCTTTCAGGGTTTCATAAAAATGCAGGGTTATCAAATGTTCAACATAGGAGGGACAACTCTTTAGTATGAAAAGGTGCAAAAATAGTGATGATATACAATTTATCTTATTTCTTACGGGTTCCAGCTGATGAGGTGCTAAGTATACTTAAACGTAGCAATTAACAACCACTGTACTGTTGTGTTGTTAAATGTACTTTTCTTCATTCACACATACAAAAATTAAATCTGTCATTTGCTAAATGTTTCCTGTAAAGCTTTAATGCATAGTCTATACAACAACAAACGATCACTTAAAACCGCGCGGCGCGACACCAGTACATAGCGAGCCGAGGACGAAGAGGCAGAGGCCCCACCCAGGCTCCCACAACGCACATAATCATAATCAAGAACTTCATCACCATTATTATTATTATTATTATTATTATTATTATTATTATTATTATTATTATTATTAATATTGCTATTATTATTATTATTATTATTATTATTATTATTATTATTATTATTATTATTATCACAAACATCACCATTATTATTATTATTATTATTATTATTATTATTATTATTATTATTATTATTATTGTTGTCATTATTGATCAATTAATTATCGCCATCAATGTCATTATTCACTTCTAATGACGCTTTATTGTGTCGATAGACTCAAACACCCTCGAGAGAAACGAATAATCACCTCCCATACTACAGCATCCCACAGGGCGTACCATCACAATATCACCAACTTCATCAAATGCCATTACATTCGCTTATATCGTTATGATAATTCCATGACAGTAGCGTAAAACAAGTGGTATTAATATTGTTCAAATTTGTTCCTGATTCTTATATTATCATCTCAATTACTCTTTGTAATTTTAATTATGTTTTAACATATTCGTGATCTACTCTCAGTTTTCAGTTCAGTGATAAAAAAAAAAAAAAATCAGTAAGTATATATTGCACAAAATAATGGAAATATAGAAAAATAAATAAATAAGCGTGTAATGTGAGGAACCCAGTGATCGAGCAATGAACCAATCAGCGATGAGATCACAAGAGCCATAGTCCAGTCAGCGACAAGGTTATAAAATAGCTTAGGCTCCAGATATAGGCTAGGGATAAATGAACTAGTGTGAATACCACCAACAACGCACTACCGCCACCATTACCGTTACATTACCGATTCATTCACTAGCACCACACAATAAATATTTGGTGCAAACATCGGGCTATATCAAAACTACATACGTATTTATATCCGATAAATTCGGATGTTTTGCATCAACCTAATAACTTATATATATATATATATATATATATATATATATATATATATATATATATATATATATATATATATATATATATATATATATATATATATATATATATATATATATATATATATATATATATATATATATATATATATATATATCACTTGCAATCCTCCAGATAACGTACTAAGTAATGAGTCTTCTTCCTAAAGTTAATTTATCAATTAATTTGCTCACGAATGTATCCACGAGTACTCCTATAAAGTATTTTATACTCGAATTATTATTTTTTTCCCTTTGTATTCACACACACAAAAAAGTAAATAAATAAAAATATTAGAAGTATTCGTATCATAATTTTGAATCGAATTCATAACTTCTGCATGTGTTCCATACATGTGTGTATGTGTGTGTGTGTGTGGGGTGTGTGTGTGTGTGTGTGTGTGTGTGTGTGTGTGTGTGTGTGTGTGTGTGTGTGTGTGTGTGTGTGTGTGTGTGTGTGTGTGTGTGTGTTTTCATTTTTTTTCTTTATATATATATATATATATATATATATATATATATATATATATATATATATATATATATATATATATATATATATATATATATATATATATATATATATATATATATATATATATATATATATTTTTATGTAAGATGGAAATGGCCATGACAACAAAAAGAAAGTAAAAAAGGCCCACTGAGGTGTTGGTTCCAACAAAGAAAGCCAAAAGAATTATCCAGAACTGGAAGATAAATATTTTAACATGTCCCTCTTGAAAGAGTTCAAGTCACAGGGATGGGGAAATACAGAGGTAGACAGGGAGTTACAAAATTCCCCGGAAAAAAATGAATGAAGAATTGAGAATACTGCTTAATTTTTGCATTACAGAGGTGGACAGAAAAGGGATGATAGAAAGTAAGACGTCTTGTGGAGGGAGGCTGCGGGAGGGAATTAGTAAGATCAGAAGAGTTCGCGTGAAAATATCGGTAGAAGATACCAAAAGGCACAACACTAAGGCAACACAAGAGAGGCAAAAGACAGTCAGTTAGAGAAGACGAGTTGATAAGACGAAATGCTTTTGATTCTACCCTGATCAAAAGTGGAGTGTGAGTGGAACATCCCATATATGTGAAGCATACTCCAGGTGTCAGAGGCAATTGACAGTGGCCCGTTTTCTGTCCCCTCCTAATTTTTCTATCATCATTTTCAATTCAAAGCTGGATGTTGCGTTTTTTTTTTTTTTTTTATGTAGGAAGGATACTGGCCAAGGGCAACAAAAAAACTAATAAAAAAAATGCCCACTAAAATGCCAGTCCCTTAAAATGGTCAAAGCAGTGGTCAAAAATTGGTGGATAAGTGTCTTGAAACCTCCCTCTTGAAGGAATTCAAGTCATAGGAAGGTGGAAATACAGAAGCAGGCAAGGAGTTCCAGAGTTTACCAGAGAAAGGGATGAATGATTGAGAATACTGGTTAACTCTTGCGTTAGAGAGGTGGACAGAATAGGGGTGAGAGAAAGAAGAAAGTCTTGTGCAGCGAGGCCGCAGAAGGAGGGGAGGCATGCAGTTAGCAAGATCAGAAGAGCAGTTGGCATGAAAATAGCGGTAGAAGACAGCTAGATATGCAACATTGCGGCGGTGGGAGAGGGGCTGAAGACAGTCAGTTAGAGGAGAGGAGTTGATGAGACGAAAAGCTTTTCATTCCACCCTGTCTAGAAGAGCAGTATGAGTGGAACCCCCCCAGACATGTGAAGCATACTCCATACATGGACGGATAAGGCCCTTGTACAGAGTTAGCAGCTGGGGGGTTGAGAGAAACTGGCGGAGACGTCTCAGAACACCTAACTTCGTAGAAGCTGTTTTAGCTAGAGATGAGATGTGAAGTTTCCAGTTCAGATTATAAGTAAAGGACAGACCGAGGATGTTCAGTGTAGAAGAGGGGGACAGTTGAGTGTCATTGAAGAAGAGGGGATAGTTGTCTGGAAGATTGTGTCGAGTTGATAGATGGAGGAATTGAGTTTTTGAGGCATTGAACAATACCAAGTTTGCTCTGCCCCAATCAGAAATTTTAGAAAGATCAGAAGTCAGGCGTTCTGTGGCTTCCCTGCGTGATATGTTTACCTCCTGAAGGGTTGGACGTCTATGAAAAGACGTGGAAAAGTGCACGGTGGTATCATCAGCATAGGAGTGGATAGGACAAGAAGTTTGATTTAGAAGATCATTAATGAATAATAAGAAGAGAGTGGGTGACAGGACAGAACCCTGAGGAACACCACTGTTAATAGATTTAGGAGAAGAACAGTGACCGTCTACCACAGCAGCAATAGAACGGTCAGAAAGGAAACTTGAGATGAAGTTACAGAGAGAAGGATAGAAACCGTAGGAGGGTAGTTTGGAAATCAAAGCTTTGTGCCAGATTCTATCAAAGGCTTTTGATATGTCCAAGGCAACAGCAAAAGTTTCACCAAAGTCTCTAAAAGAGGATGACCAAGACTCAATAAGGAAAGCCAGAAGATCACCAGTAGAGCGGCCTTGACGGAACCCATAGCAAAAGAGTTCAGCTTTAGAAATAGATGTGATAGCAGTGGTGCCATCTGGTTGAAGTAGAGGAGGGAAAGAAGAAGAAGCAAAGTTATTGGAGATATTTTTGGCTAGATGCCAGAAATCACGAGGGGAGTTAGATCTTGAAAGGTTTTGACATTTTGTTAATGAAGGAGTTTTTGGCTAGTTGGAGAACAGACTTGGCATGGTTCCGGGCAGAAATATAAAGTGCATGAGATTCTGGTGAAGGAAGGCTTAAGTACCTTTTGTGGGCCACCTCTCTATCATGTATAGCACGAGAACAAGCTGTGTTAAACCAAGGTTTAGAAGGTTTAGGACGAGAAAAAGAGTGAGGAATGTACGCCTCCATGCCAGACACTATCACCTCTGTTATGCGCTCAGCACACAAAGACGGGTCTCTGACAGGGAAGCAGTAGTCATTCCAAGGAAAATCAGCAAAATACCTCCTCAGGTCCCCCCAACTAGCAGAGGCAAAACGCCAGAGGCACCTTCGCTTAGGGGGATCCTGAGGAGGGATTGGAGTGATAGGACAAGATAAAGATATGAGATTGTGATCGGAGGAGCCCAACGGAGAAGAAAGGGTGACAGCATAAGCAGAAGGATTAGAGGTCAGGAAGAGGTCAAGAATGTTGGGCGTATCTCCAAGACGGTCAGGAATACGAGTAGGGTGTTGCACCAATTGCTCTAGGTCATGGAGGATAGCAAAGTTGTAGGCTAGTTCACCAGGATGGTCAGTGAAGGGAGAGGAAAGCCAAAGCTGGTGGTGAACATTGAAGTCTCCAAGAATGGAGATCTCTGCAAAAGGGAAGAGGGTCAGAATGTGCTCCACTTTGGAAGTTAAGTAGTCTAAGAATTTCTTATAGTCAGAGGAGTTAGGAGAGAGGTATACAGCACAGATAAATTTAGTATGAGAATGACTCTGTAGTCGTAGCCAGATGGTGGAAAACTCGGAAGATTCAAGAGCGTGGGCACGAGAGCAGGTTAAGTCATTGCGCACATAAACGCAGCATCCAGCTTTGGATCGAAAATGAGGATACAGAAAGTAGGAGGGAACAGAAAAGGGGCTACTGTCAGTTGCCTCAGACACCTGAGTTTCAGTGAGGAAAAGAAGATGAGGTTTAGAAGAGGAGAGGTGGTGTTCTACAGATTGAAAATTAGATCTTAGACCGCGAATGTTGCAGAAGTTAATGAAGAAAAAATTGAGGGGGGTGTCAAGACACTTAGGGTCGTCGACGGAAAGGCAGTCCGACCTGGGGACATTTATGGTCCCCTCCCCAGATGGGGACTCCGAGGCTGGTGTAGGAGTCGCCATGATTTTAAATTTTTTGGAGTGAAGGGTGTGTGTGTTATTAGGTGCTTGTAGTTTTGTGTGGAGGAAGAGAGTTGTCTTTAGAGGGCAGGCTGTGACTACCCCCTTGTGTTGTGAGACACAAAGGGAAACGTTCAGTGAGGTCACAGCTGGGTTTAATGATAAGTTCACAGCACCCCCTGAACAGTGCTTTAGACCTCACTGGGAGTAATTATCGTTTCGGCAGGTGTCTACTGCCTCCTCCTCATATGCGCTACGACCTAACCTGCTCTCGTGCCCATGCTCTTGAATCCTCCGAGTATTTCACTATCTGGCTACGACTACAGAGTTGCTCTCAAACTAAATTTAACTATACTGTATACCTCTCACCTAACTCCTCTGACTATAAGAAATTCTTTCACTACTTAACTTCCAAAGTGGAGCACATTCTGACTCTCTTCCCTTTTGCAGAGATCTCCATTCCTGGAGACTTCGATGTTCACCACCAGCTTTGGCTTTCCTCTCTCTTCACTGATCATTCTAGTGAAATAGCCTTCAATTTTACTATCATCCACGACCTAGAGCAATTGGTGCAACATCCTACTCATATTCCTGACCGTCTTGGAGATACGCCTAACATTCTTGACCTTTTCCTGACCTCTAATCCTTTTGCTTATGCTGTCACCCTCTCCTCTCCATTGGGCTCCTCCGATCACAATCCCATATCTGCATCTTGTCCTATCGCTCTAATCACTCCTCAGGATCCTCCTAAGGGAAGGGGCCTCAGGCGTTTTGCGTCTTTTCCTTGGAATGACTATTGCTTCAGTGTCAGAGACCTGTCTGTGTGCCGAGCGCATAAGATAGGTGATAGTGTCTGGCATGGAGGCGTATATTCCTCACTTTTTTTCTCCAAACCTTGGTTTAACACAGCTTGTTCTCGTGCTATACATGATACATGATAGAGAAGTGGCCCACATAAGGTACTTAAGCCTTCCATCACCAGGATCTCATGCACTTTATATTTCTACCCGGAACCATACCAAGTATGTTCTCCAACAAGCCAAAAACCCCTTCATTAATAGAAAGTGACAAATTCTTTCAAGATCTAACTCCCCCCGTGACTTCTGGCATCTAGCCAAAAATATCTCCAATAACTTTGCTTCTTCTTCTTTCCCTTTTTTTTTTTTTTTCAACCAGATGGCACCACTGCTATCACATCTATCTCTAAAACTGAACTCTTCACTCACACCTTTGCTAAAAACTCTACCATGGACGATTCACGGATTGTTCCTCCCTCTCCTCCACCCTCTGACTATTTCATGCTACCTATTAAAATTCTTCGCAATGATGTTTTCCATGCCCTCACTGGCCTAAACCTTCTGAAGGCTTATGGACCTGATGGGGTCCCTCCTATTGTTCTCCGAAACTGTGCCTCCGTGCTTGCACCTTGCCTAGTCAAACTCTTTCAACTCTCTGTCAACATCTGTCTACCTACCTATCTATCTACCTTCTTGCTGGAAGCTTCCCTATATTCAGCCTGTTTCTAAAAAGGGTAACCGTTCTAATTCCTCAAACTACCGTACTATTGCTTCAATTTCCTGCCTATCTAAAGTTATTGAATCTATCCTCAACAGGAAGATTCTTAAACATCTATCACTTCACAACCTTCTATTTGAATGTCAGTATGGGTACCATCATGGCCGCTCTACTGGTGATCTGGCTTTCTTTACAGAGTCTTGGTCATCCTCTTTTAGAGATTTTGGCGAAACTTTTGCTGTTGCCTTGGATATATCAAAAGCTGTTGATAGTGTCTGGTACAAAGCTTTGATTTCCAAATTACTCTCCTACGGCTTTCTATCCTTCTCTCTGTAACATCATCTCAAGTTTCCTTTCTGACCGTTCTATTGTTGCTGTAGTAGACGTTGCTGGAGTAGACTGTTCTTCTCTTAAATCTTCGTTAGGGTTCTGTCCTGTCACCCACTCTCTTCTTATTCATCAATGACTTTCTAAACCAAACTTCTTGTCCTATCCACTCCTACGCTGATGATACCACCCTGCACTTTTCCACGTCTTTTCATAGACGTCCAACCCTTCACGAAGTAAACATTTCACGCAGGAAAGCCACAGAACGCCTGACTTCTGATCTTTCTAAAATTTCTGATGGGGGCAGAGCAAACTTGGTATTGTTCAATGCCTCAAAAACTCAATTCCTCAACATAACCTTCCAGACAACTATTCCCTCTTCTTCACTGACACTCAACTGTCCCTCTCTTTTACACTCAACATCCTCCGGTCTGTTCTTTACTTATAATCTGAATTGGAAACTTCACATCTTATCTCAGCTTCTGTGAAGTTAGGCGTTCTGAGACGTCTCCGCCAGTTTTTCTCACCCCCCCCCCCATTTGCTAACTCTATACAAGGCCCTTATCCGTACTTGTATGGAGTATGCTACACATGTCTGGGGGTGTTCCACTCATACCGCTCTTCTAGACAGGATGGGATCAAAAGATTTTCGTCTCATCGACTCCTCTCCTCTAACTGACTGTTTTCAGCCTCTCTCATCCTCGCAATGTTGCATCTCTAGCTGTCTTCTACCGCTATTTTCATGGTAACTGCTCTTATGATCTTGCTAACTGCATACCTCCCCTTCTCCCGCGGCCTCACTGCACAAGACTTTCTTCTTTCTCTCACCCCTATTTTGTCCACCTCTCTAATGCAAGAGTTAACCAGTATTATCGATCATTCATCCCTTTCTCTGATAAACTCTGGAACTCCCTGCCTGCTTCCGTATTTCCACTTACCTATGACTTGAATTCCTTCAAGAGGGAGGTTTCAAGACACTTATCCTTTAACTTTTGACTATAGGTTTGGACCGTTCTGTGACTGGCACCTCAGTGGGCCTTTTTTTTTGGGGGGAGGGGGATTTTTGTTGCCAGTGTCCCTCATACATATATATATATATATATATATATATATATATATATATATATATATATATATATATATATATATATATATATATATATATATATATATATATATATATATATATATATATATATATATATATATATATATATATATATATATATATATATATATATATATATATATATATATATATATATATATATATATATATATATATATATATATATATATATATATATATATATATATATATATATATATATATATATATATATATATATATATATGGAAGGATAAAACCCTTGTACAAAATTAGCAGGAGGGTGTGTCTGAGAAAAATAAAAATGGAGAAGACGGAAATTGGAAAATAAATATAGGAAGAGTTAAAAAAAAAAAGACGACTTAAATAGATACAAAATTTAACTTTGTCTATACATGCTTAATATGCATTGCCTTTCGCACTGAGTCATCCTCCATCATAACGGGTGAAGGCAAGAGGACCAGGAACCTTTGTTCTGCTTCGCTAGTCGCCTCCCACGTAAAACCAAGCGATGGATCTGGCGTTGGATTTCTGAAACCAAATAAAAAAAAGAGGTTCCTTATCAAAGTATATGTAGTTGTCGTGTAGTTATTTTGAAATTATTATGCAGCATTGAAAATGTGTTACCCTGTGGCAGCAAAGTTGGTCCAAAGTTTGATGAAGACATCTCTCATGGCAAAGTCTGCTGGGTATGTCAAGGTCTTCCAGTCGGGAGCGCCAGGAAACATGTAAAACATTTCGTCTGAATGAGACACCCCTGGATGATACAAAACAAACCTTAGATATCTGCGAATACAAAAATCAAGATTAGATTAACTCATTATTACGCAAGCAAACTCACAGCTAGCTCCGACCGATACATTATAGTTGTCTAAAACCGAATGTTGGCCCCGGTAACTGAACAGGTAACAGTATGTGCGCGCCTGAATGTCTTTCTGTTCCTTAGTTGAGACAGATGCGTGCAGAATAGCAGATGTCCAGTGAGGCGCTCCGAAGACACGATCCGTCACCATCTGTTAAATATTGATGCATCATTAATCATTATTCATTCGGCAGCTACCACCATCTCCATTCATCTTTCCCTGGTTACTTAGTAGTATTATACTTCCATATATTTTCCTCATCTCTTTTATTGATTATCCTCCAGTCTTCCATTACTAAATAAACAAAATATGTGACGGTTTTATGGATTAAACTTGTATTTTCAGCTCCATTTAGAATACGCCTTTGAAAATGTAATACTCAAAGTATATACGCAAATGTCTTCAAACGTCGATTGGGTTTTCTCCTGATTTACAAATATTATGATAATTATGGCATTTTTAGAAGAATTATGTTTGCAATCATTTGAATGGTATTATTAATTCGTCCAGTTCAAATTATATTTTCTATCATAAAGACGTTGCTTGGTCCACATTTCTGTAAACCTTCATTTATGTGTGTTATCACATACTAAGGCAAAAACTATATATATATATATATATATATATATATATATATATATATATATATATATATATATATATATATATATATATATATATATATATATATATATATATATATATATATATATATATATATATATATATATATATATATATATATATATATATATTATGTATCAGGGACACCGGCCAAGGGCAACAAAAAAAAAAAAGCCACTGTGATGCCGGTCCACGAATAGGGTCCGAAGCGATAGTAAAAAGTTAAAGGATAAGTGTTTTGTAACCTCCCTCTTGAAGGAGTTCAACTCATAGGAAGGTGGAAAAACAGAAACAGGCATATATATATATATATATATATATATATATATATATATATATATATATATATATATATATATATATATATATATATATATATATATATATATATATATATATATATATATATATATATATATATATATATATATATATATATATATATATATATATATATATATATATATATATATATATATATATATATATATATATATATATATATATATATATATATATATATATATATATATATATATATATATATATATATATATATATATATATATAATGTGTGTGTGCGTATTTGGTAGAAAGATCAGGTATGTATGACGACCCGTTATCACTTGCCATCAGAGTTGCTATCAACGCAAAGACACACACGGGGAAAATTGTGGTCGAGTTCATTCAGAATAGAGTTCTCAGCAAATCTGTTCTGATAAATAATGTGCACATCATGGTAACGGACTCAGTCGCATCAAAGTGTCTTGTTTATAAAGAAATAAATCCTACCTGTCAAGTGCACGAGATTTACAGAACAAGACACTCGATTAATGAGAGTCATCGAATATCGTTCACAAGGTTCCGTGTGTGTGGTCACAGCTTAGCGGTAAAGACCGGTAGATGGAACAGAAGGTGTGGTCGGCTTCCCATCGAGAAACGTCTGTGTAGGTGTGGTCTTATACAAACAGAAAGACATGTAGTTGAGGTGTGTCCTTTAACAGAGCCATTTAGAACCCATTATAATATCAACAAAATGGAAGAACTTTTTGATAAAACTTTAACTTTTGATAAAACATGTAAATTCATAAAATTTTGATGTTGTATAGTTAATGTGGTAGGCCGATTCATCATTTGTTTTCTTATTTGGATAACTTGCGTATATATTTCGTCTGTGTTCTTTTATATATTATTATTGTGTGGACTATAGCTGTTTGATAAAGAATATTTGTAAACAAATAATTTTGTACGCATTTTGGTATACGCTATCTATGTATGATAAAACATTGTAAGCTGTGGTCAATAAACTACCTACCTATCTATCTATCTATCTATCTATGTGATTCACCTACGGTCGTGTGCTTGTCACCCTGCCACCCATTCCCCTACGGAAAGAGCTCAGAGTTCATCAGTGACCAATCTTTGGGTAGGACTGAGACCACTGACACACCATACACCGGGACAGCAAGACCACAACCCCTCGGGTTACATCCCACACCTACTTGCTGCTAGGTGAACAGGAGCTACGCATTAAGAGGCTCGCCCATTTGTCTCGTCGCGCCCGGCGAGTAAAGTCAAGTACTATAAAAGAGGAAGAGAAATAGATAGATGATCAGTAGAGAGAGAGAGAGAGAGAGAGAGAGAGAGAGAGAGAGAGAGAGAGAGAGAGAGAGAGAGAGAGAGAGAGTGGGGAGAGCGGAGTGGACAAGTCGTAGACGCAACGTGTTGAAAAGACGCCCTAAGTTACTGAAAGTTTTATGCAAATCTAAAGTTAACCTTCCCCACTTAATTTACCTCACCCCCTTTCTTTTGAGAAATGAGACTGCAGCAGTATGTAGGGGAGATGCTCTACACTACTGTGTAATTTGTTTTGACCCAACTCCCCAGATAAAGCCTCTAGAATTTTTTAAACTTCAGCGTTTTGTTGTGAGAGAGCGACGTAGGGTGGAGCACAAAGGGGTAGGCGGTCTGTCACCTCCTCTTCCCCTCCCCGTTCCTCTCCCCTACCCACCCCGACGCATGAGTCGCTGCCTGAGACGAGCTACCAAGTCACTTTCCCACACTAGGGATGGGCAGGACTCGGTAACTTGAGAGTGCTCGCGAATCTGAATCCTGAGGCTGGCAGACTCGCTGGACTCGGTTTCGTAACCGAGTCCGAGTCACGCCTTCCTTGCATGGGTAATCGGTGAAGAGCGCGCATTGAGCACTAGACATAGGACTCAACGGACTCGCCGGACTGGGTTCCATAGCCTTATTATGATGTCAGCAGACATCTATCAACGGACGCGCGAAAAAAAAAAAATTACAAGGTAATCTCTTACATTTATTTTTAACCTGTCTTGTGTGGTGAAGACTGATGCTATATCATTATTGTTGTGTGTGTGTGTGTGTGTGTGTGTGTGTGTGTGTGTGTGTGTGTGTGTGTGTGTGTGTAGCTATTTGTGCGAACAAGCTTTATTCCTGCAATATACCATAATATATATTTTAATTTCTTGTTTAATTCAGTTTGTTTCTTTCAATAACTTTGTCTTATACTATACTGGTAAAACTGGGGTTTGTTATGAATTTCTGTTGCCATTACATTTTACGTAATTTGTTTTATTCTCATTAACCAAATCATGGTTTGACCTGTTTGTCTTACTCATATAAATGCTATACTGCTGTCACTTATATGAGACACTTTAGTTTCAGATGGTACACATCATCAATTTATGTGTCTGCCATTCTTATGTATGTTTGTAGTTGAAAAGTAGGTTTCTGTCGCCAGAGATAAAACAGTTGGTAGTTTCAGGTAATGTTAAGCCATTAGATGTAGCTGAAACTAACCAGAGTAGATGAAAATTGTGTTCTTTCATAAAGACTTCAGTCAAGTGATACTTTTTTTTTTTTATGTAGGAAGGATACTGGCCAAGGGCAACAAAACTCTAATAAAAAAAAGCCCACTGAAATGCCAGTCCCATAAAAGGGTCAAAGCAGTGGTCAGAAATTGGTAGATAAGTGTCTTGAAACCTCCCTCTTGAAGGAATTCAAGTCATAGGAAGGTGGAAATACAAAAGCAGGCAGGGAGTTCCAGAGTTTACCAGAGAAAGGGATGAATGATTGAGAATACTGGTTAACTCTTGCGTTAGAGAGGTGGACAGAATAGGGGTGAGAGAAAGAAGAAAGTCTTGTGCAACGAGGCCGCGGAAGGAGGGGAGGCATGCAGTTAGCAAGATCAGAAGAGCAGTTGGCATGAAAATAGCGGTAGAAGACAGCTAAATATGCAACATTGCGGCGGTGAGAGAGAGGCTGAAGACAGTCAGTTAGAGGAGAGGAGTTGATGAGACGAAAAGCTTTTGATTCCACCCTGTCTAGAAGAGCAGTATGAGTGGAACCCCCCCAGACATGTGAAGCATACTCCATACATGGACGGATAAGGCCCTTGTACAGAGTTAGCAGCTGGGGGGGGTGAGAAAAACTGGCGGAGACGTCTCAGAGCACCTAACTTCATAGAAGCTGTTTTAGCTGGAGATGAGATGTGAAGTTTCCAGTTTAGATTATAAGTAAAGGACAGACCGAGGATGTTCAGTGTAGAAAAGGGGGAGAGTTGAGTGTCATTGAAGAAGAAGGGATAGTTGTCTGGAAGGTTGTGTCGAGTTGATAGATGGAGGAATTGAGTTTTTGAGGCATTGAACAATACCAAGTTTGCTCTGCCCCAATCAGAAATTTTAGAAAGATCAGAAGTCAGGCGTTCTGTGGATTCCCTGCGTGATATGTTTAACTCCTGAAGGGTTGGACGTCTATGAAAAGACGTGGAAAAGTGCAGGGTGGTATCATCAGCGTAGGAGTGGATAGGACAAGAAGTTTGGTTTAGAAGATCATTAATGAATAATAAGAAGAGAGTGGATGACAGGACAGAACCCTGAGGAACACCACTGTCACTTTAGATTTAGGAGAAGAACAGTGACCGTCTACCACAGCAGCAATAGAACGGTCAGAAAGGAAACTTGAGATGAAGTTACAGAGAGAAGGATAGAAACTATAGGAGGGTAGATTGGAAATCAAAGCTTTGTGCCAGACTCTATCAAAGGCTTTTGATATGTCCAAGGCAACAGCAAAAGTTTCACCAAAATCTCTAAAAGAGGATGACCAAGACTCAGTAAGGAAAGCCAGAAGATCACCAGTAGAGCGGCCTTGACGGAACCCATACTGGCGATCAGATAGAAGGTTGTGAAGTGATAGATGTTTAAGAATCTTCCTGTTGAGGATAGATTCAAAAACTTTAGATAAGCAGGAAATTAAAGCAATAGGACGGTAGTTTGAGGGATTAGAGCGGTCACCCTTTTTAGGAACAGGATGAATGTAGGCAAACTTCCAGCAAGAAGGAAAGGTAGATGTTGACAGACAGAGCTGAAAGAGTTTGACTAGGCAAGGTGCAAGCACGGAGGCACAGTTTCGGAGAACAATAGGAGGGACCCCATCAGGTCCATAAGCCTTTCGAGGGTTTAGGCCAGCGAGGGCATGGAAAACATCATTACGAAGAATTTTAATACGTGGCATGAAGTAGTCAGAGGGTGGAGGAGAGGGAGGAACAAGCCCAGAATCGTCCAAGGTAGAGTTTTTAGCAAAGGTTTGAGCAAAGAGTTCAGCTTTAGAAATAGATGTGATTGATAGCAGTGGTGCCATCTGGTTGAAGTAGAGGAGGGAAAGAAGAAGAAGCAAAGTTATTGGAGATATTTTTGGCTAGATGCCAGAAATCACGAGGGGAGTTAGGTCTTAAAAGATTTTGACATTTTCTGTTAATGAAGGAGTTTTTGGCTAGTTGGAGAACAGACTTGGCATGGTTCCGGGCACAAATATATAGTGCATGAGATTCTGGTGATGGAAGGCTTAAGTACCTTTTGTAGGCCACCTCTCTATCATGTATAGCACGAGAACAAGCTGTGTTAAACCAAGGTTTAGAAGGTTTAGGACGAGAAAAAGAGTGAGGAATGTACGCCTCCATGCCAGACACTATCACCTCTGTTATGCGCTCAGCACACAAAGACGGGTCTCTGACATGGAAGCAGTAGTCATTCCAAGGAAAATCAGCAAAATACCTCCTCAGATCCCCCCAACTAGCAAAGGCAAAACGCCAGAGGCACCTTCGCTTAGGGGGATCCTGATGAGGGATTGGAGTGATAGGACAAGATAAAGATATGAGATTGTGCTCGGAGGAGCCCAACGGAGAAGAAAGGGTGACAGCATAAGCAGAAGGATTAGAGATCAGGAAAAGGTCAAGAATGTTGGGCGTATCTCCAAGACGGTCAGGAATACGAGCAGGGTGTTGCACCAATTGCTCTAGGTCATGGAGGGTAGCAAAGTTGTAGGCTAGTTCACCAGGATGGTCAGTGAAGGGAGAGGAAAGCCAAAGCTGGTGGTGAACATTGAAGTCTCCAAGAATGGAGATCTCTGCAAAAGGGAAGAGGGTCAGAATGGGCTCCACTTTGGAAGTTAAGTAGTCAAAGAATTTCTTATAGTCAGAGGAGTTAGGAGAGAGGTATACAGCACAGATAAATTTAGTAAGAGAATGACTCTGTAGTCGTAGCCAGATGGTGGAAAACTCGGAAGATTCAAGAGCGTGGGCACGAGAGCAGGTTAAGTCATTGCGCACATAAACGCAGCATCCAGCTTTGGATCGAAAATGAGGATACAGAAAGTAGGAGGGAACAGAAAAGGGGCTACTGTCAGTTGCCTCAGACACCTGAGTTTCAGTGAGGAAAAGAAGATGAGGTTTAGGAGAGGAGAGGTGGTGTTCTACAGATTGAAAATTAGATCTTAGACCGCGAATGTTGCAGAAGTTAATGAAGAAAAAGCTGAGGGGGATGAAGAAAAAGCTGAGGGGTCGTCGACAGAAAGGCAGTCCGAGCTGGGGACATTTATGGTCCCCTCCCCAGATGGGGACTCCGAGGCTGCTGTAGGAGTCGCCATGATTTTAAAATTTTTGAGTGAAGGGTGTGTGTGTTATTAGGTGCTTGTAGTTTTGTGTGGAGGTGTGGAGGAAGAGAGTTGGCTTTAGAAGGCAGGCTGTGACTGCCCCCTTGTGTTGTGAGACACAAAGGGAACGTTCAGTGAGGTCACAGCTGGGTTTAATGATAAGTTCACAGCACCCCCTGAACAGTGCTTTAGACCTCACTGGGAGTAATTATCGTTTCGGCAGGTGTCTACTTTCCTGAGGCAAGTCTAAATTATTGTCCCCAGACCGAAGATGAGGTGCTAGTGCTTCTTTTAGTTTATGTACATATTTAAAAACCACCATGATTATCCTTCCAACAGATGATGTCCCTTGTCAGGTGTCCGCACCATGCCTCATCACTGAACAGCGACTTGGGGCAACAGTGTGGAAACAATACTTTCCAGAGACATCTACAAATATGGATCTGGTATATGAAAGACAAACTTAATTTTTTAAAGTTATGATAATTGGTAACGAAACAGCTGAAATATTTTTTAAATGTTTTCAGGCCTCAAAAAAATCAAGCTGTTGCAGAACATCATCAGCAATATCAGAAAACAAGTGAAGCAACAGACCCTGCAAAGTCCACAGCTGCTGGTAAACTTAATTTTCAAATGTGTAAGCCCTAAAGTGCAGGAATTTATCGAAGGATAAGGGCAGAAGATATGGGGTTCAAGAGAATTTGCTCTGGTCTTATATTACCATAGTTCTAAAGCATATAGGTTTTTAAACTCTATTTTCACTACCTAGCAGATCGAGTGTTCACCTTTCTTTCAGGAAAATTTCCATCCAAGTAGGTTGTAGTAGACAAACTCTGATAGTCTTGAGGAAAAAAAGCAGAGACCATGTCAAAGAAAGAGACTCTGTGGCATAGCATTTCATGCAGTGACTCAAAGAATCTCTTCATTTTGACCTTTTCACCAGGCCTCTGATTCCTTCATTAGTAGGGAAGATTTTGAAGACCATGGCAAGAGTCTGAAGCAAACCATACACTTGTGTTCATGGTTAAAGGGATGGTCTGGAAGTAGATATTATTATTATTATTATTATTATTATTATTATTATTATTATTATTATTATTATTATTATTATTATTATTATTATTATTTATATAGGAGGGACACCAGCAAAGGACAACAAAATTCCAATAAAAGAAATAAAAAAAAGCCCACTGAGATGTTAGTTCCCGAACAGGGTTCGAAGCGGGAGTCAAAAATTGATGGATAAGTGTCTTGAAACCTCCCTCTTGAAGGAGTTCAAGTCACAGGAAGGTGGAAATACAGAAGCAGGCAGGGAGTTCCAGAGTTTACCAGAGAGAGGGATGAATGACTGAGAATACTGGTAAACTCTTGCATTAGAGAATAGAGATCTTGTGCAGCGAGGCAGCGGGAGGAGGGGAAGCATACAGTTAGCAAAATCAGAGGAGCAGTTAGCTTGAAAATAGCGGTAGAAGATAGCAAGACATGCAACACTGCAGCGATGATAAAGAGGCTGAAGACAGTCAGTTAGAGGAGAGGAGTTGATGAGGCGAAAAGCTTTTAATTCCACCCTGTCTAAAAGAGTGGTAAGAGTGGAATCCCCCCACCCCTCCCAAGACATGTAAATCATACTCCATACATGGACGGATAAGGCTTTAGTACAGAGTTAGTAGCTGTGGGAGTGAGAAAAACTGGCGCTGACGTCTCAGAATGCCTAACTTCATAGGAGCTGTTTTAGCTAGAGATGAGATGTGGTTTCCAGTTTAGATTATAAGAAAAGGATGGACCGAGGATGTTAAGTGTAGAAGAGGAGGACAGTTGAGTGACATTGAAGAAGATGGGATATTTGTCTGGAAGGTTGTGTCGAGATGATAGATGGAGGAAATGGGTTTTTGAGGCATTGAACAATACCAAATTTGCTCTGCCCCAATCAGAAATTTTAGAAAGATCAGAAATCAGGCATTCTGTGGCTTCTCTGCGCGAATTGTTTACTTTCAGAAGGGTTGGACGTCCACGAAAAGACGTGGAAAAGTGCAGGGTGGTATCATCAGCGTAGGAGTGGAAAGGACAAGAAGTTTGATTTAGAAGATCATTGATGAATAATAGGAAAAGAGTGGGTGACAGGACAGAACCCTGAGGAACACTACTATTAGTAGATTTAGAAGAACAGTGTCCGTCTACCACAGCAGCAATAGAACGGTCAGAAAGGAAATTTGAGATGAAGTTACAGAGAGAAAGCTAGAAGTTATACGAGGGTAGTCTGGAAATCAATGCTTTGTGCCAGATTCTATCAAAAGCTTTTTGATATGTCTAAGGCAACAGCAAAAGTTTCACCAAAATCTCTAAAAGAGGATGACCAAGACTCAGTAAGGAAAGCCAGACGATCACCAGTAGAGTGGTCTTGACGGAACCCACTCTGGCGATCAGATAGAAGGTTGTGAAGTAATAGATGTTCAAGAATCTTTTTGTTGATGATAGATTCAAAAACTTTAGATAGGCAGGAAATTAAAACAATAGGATGGTTGTTTGGAGATTAGAACGGTCACCGTTTTTAGGAACAGGCTGAATATAGGCAAATTTCCAGCAAGAAGGAAAGGTAGATATTGACTGACAAAGTTGAGAGTTTGAATAGGTAAGGTGCAAGCACGGAGACGCGGTTCCGGAGAACAATAGGAGGGAGCCCATTAGGTCCATAAGCCTTCCAAGGGTTTAGGCCAGCGAAGGCATGGATAACATCATTACGAAGAATTTTAATAGGTATCATGAAGTAATCAGAGGGTGGAGAAGAAGGAGGAACAAGCCCAGAATCGTCCAAGCTAGAGATTTTAACAAAGGTTTGAGCGTAGAGTTCAGTTTTAGAGATAGATGTGATAACAATGGTGCCACCTTGCTGAAATAAAGGAGGGAACTAAGAAGTAAAGTTATTGGAGATGTTCTTGGCTAAGTGCCAGAAGTCACGAGGGGAGTTAGATCTTGAAAGATTTTGACACTTTATTAATGAAGAAGTTTTTGGTTAGTTGGAAAACATATTTGGCATGGTTCCGGGCATGGTTCCATGAGATTCTGGTGATAGAAGGCTCAAGTACCATTTGTGGGCCATCTCTTTATCATGTATAGCACGAGAACAGCCTATGTTAAACCAAGCTATGGAATGTTTAGGTCGAGAAAAAGAGTGAGGAATGTACGCCTCCTTGCCAGACACTATCACCTCTGTTATGCACTTCGCACACAGATACGGATCTCTGACACGGAAACAGTAGTCATTCCAAGGAAAATCAGCAAAATATCTCCTCAGGTCCCCCCAAGTAGAAGAGGCAAAATGCCAAAGGCACCTCCACTTAAAGGGATCCTGAAGAGGGACTGGAGTAAAATATAGGTATGAGATTGGGATCGGAGGAGCCCAGCGGGTAACAGCATAAACAGAAGGATTAGAGATTAGGAAAAGATCAAGAATGTTGAGTGTATCTCCAAAACAGTCAGGAATATGAGTAGGGTTTTGTACCATTTGCTCTGGGCCGTGGAGGATAGTAAAGCTGAAGGCTAGTTCACCAGGATTGTCAGTGAAGGGAGAGGAAATCCAAAGCTGATAGTGAACACTGAAGTCTTCAAGAATGAAGATCTCCGCAAAACGGAAGAGTCAGAATGTGTTCCACTTTGGAAGCTAGGTAGTCAAAAAATTTCTTATAAACAGAGGAGTTAGGTGAGAGAGATACAACACAGATAAATTTAGTTTGAGAGTGACTCTGTAGTTGTTACCAGATGGTGGTAAATTCGGAAGATTCAAGAGTGTGGGCAGATTGAGATGGTATTAGCTTTTATTTTTTATGGGGGGGAGGGATTGATAAAGGTAAAATAAAGAATTTGTTTGAGACAACTATTATAAAAGTTCAAGAGTTAGAATTTGAAGCACTTTTTACAGTTTATGGTATTTACACCCATGCCATCACAGGTTTGCTTCCAAAGGCAGCCATCTGTACAGCAGAATTTGTATATGATATGGACAGATTGTTTGATTGTTTTAACAGTGCAACAAAATTTCGTTTTAAAGAAGTTCTAGGGAGGGATGTCATTTGAATCATATCATCATCAGTTTATTTCTGATATCACAAGTTATATAAAGTCATGGGAAGTCTGTGCACCACAACATGTACACATTCACTGTATTGATGGTTGGTTAAGCAACTTAGTAGCACTCATATCTCTGTGGCAAGATGTTCAGATCTTTAGCTCACGGGACGACTGAATCAGGACTTGTTTGGAAAATCTGTTTGCCATATTGAAGAATAGATCTGGAAGTTGTGATCACCTTACTGTGCAGAATTCCACGAAGAAGCTCAAAGCAGTCATGAGTAATGTACTTGTTGCATGGTACCCTCACAGAAAATTGTGAGACAGGTGATTTTTTTTTTCATGCAAAAAGGCCAGTGGCCAAGGGCAACAAAAACTGTATAAAAAAAGGCCTATTTAATGTTAAGTCCCATAGAGCATTCCAAACAGGAAAATCAAACAATGGAGGATAAGTGTCTTGAAACCTTTCTTTTGAAAGAGTTCAATTCAAAGGAAGGAGAAAATGCAAAGACAAGGCAGGGCGTTCCAGGGTTTATCAGAAAAAGGAATGAAGGATTGAGCATACTCTTTCATTAGAGAGGTGGACACAATAGAGATGAGAGAAAGAAGATTGAGTGATTTATTTACTTACAGTGCTGCAACATCGCGGTCATATGGCGCCACTACAGAAACTTTAAAAGCACCGAAGATTGCAACTTAAAATACTGATATTAAAAACAAAATTATAGGTATAGTGAAAATGTTAAAGGACCACAAAAAAAGTAAACGTTAGAAGGAAATGGGATAAAGCACCAAAACCTTAAGGTTAAAAATGAGAGGCTTGATATTTTAATGTATCATTTAATTTAAATTCATTTAAAGTGATGGGGTAATGACCCACTCACGCAGACCAGTGTGTCTGGCGTTGTTCGTTTCGGACCCAAGACTGACCCCACCGACCCAGATATCTGACATTGTTTGTTACATGCCCAAGACACTAACCCCACTGAGTCAGAGTTGTTCGTTACGTTTCTTTCTCACTTGCCTCAATGTTCTTCCGAGTACAAGGATAAAGGTTTACCCAGATAATATATTACTGATAAAATAAATAAAATAAGGACAGTTAAAAGGTAATCTATAATTTTTTAGAAGACCACCCTTCTCCACAAATATAAGGACCTCATGTCCAGGGGAGAGAAACCTATCTCCAAAAATTTGCGACATCTGGAAAGTCCCATCCTCATCGCGACAATGGAAAAGATATTGCTCCCGCATCTCCACCAGACTGGGACACTCCACTACTCCAATAGAAAGCATCTGTAAGGGGAACTAAGCAGTCATCACAAAATGTTTGGGTTTCCTGAGACACGAGATAACAATGAGTTAACCATGTGTGACCCGTCCAAAGATGGGCCAGTGCAGTCTCTGAGCGGCACTGCTGCACATGGACATACGTCCATGGACGGAAAGTTACATTAGTTATCTCACCCATCTTAGTAGTGATAACCAAACCCTTCCACCTGCCCTGCCAAGTGGCAAGAAATGGCACTCATGCCGGACTATAAGTCATGAAAGAGAATGGAGTTGAATAATTCTTAAAGCTAAAATAATGGCAGACAGTTCTGCCATAAAAACAGAGGCAACACCTGGAAGGCTACTGCCTCAACATAATTAAAAGGAAAAAAAAAATCCGACACCATCTTCCGATTTTGAACCGTCCGTTAATACAGGAATGGAGTCGGAATGTGTGGAATAGTGTTCCAAGAATAATGCACGGGACTCCGATAATGAGTTCTTATTAGAAATAGCATGGCTGCAGGCAGAATATATCTGGAAATTGCCAGTAAAGGTTTCCACATTTAATGCCATCATAGCAGATGCAACCTTAACACCAAAAGGTTTAGGCAAACTCGGGTTCGATACATATAAACGGAAATATATCTGGAAATTGCCAGTAAAGGTTTCCACATTTAATGCCACCATAGCAGATGCAACCTTAACACCAAAAGGTTTAGGCAAACTCGGGTTCGATACATATAAACGGAAATGTGAATCATGGGAAATGGCCACACAACAAACAGAGTCGGGAAGACGTTGAACACGATACCAGCACCTCACTAATATAAACTAGCGCCGCAAGTCCACCGGAAGGATTCCAGCATCCACCAGTAAACTAGCGATTAGGGATGAAAGGAACACTCTAGTTGCCAGGCGAACCGCGGCATGGTGCACCGAGTCCTACACACGAAGCCGAGTCTCGGTAGCAGAGGATTAAATTTCACAACTATACTACAATTTAGAAAGAATAAGAGTTCGGTGCAAGAGGAGGAGAATCTGTCTGTCGGTGCTTCAAGAAGTATGAGCCAAAACTCTAAGTGACAGCGCCTTCATACATGCTGCCTTAATATAACGAAAGGGGGGGGTCCTCAAGTCAGGCGTGTCACAAATATAAGACCCAGGAAACGAGTTTCTTCCACACAAGAGATTCTTCTATCATATAGATACAATTCTGAGTCAGGGTGAACACTAAGGAGGTGGCAAAAATGCATGGCCACACTCTTCGAAGCCGAGAAACGAAACCCCCGAGTTACGGCCCACTGAGAAATCCTATGGATTGCCACCTGCTGCTTCCTCTCAATCTATGGCATCCGAGCCACAGCAAATGAGATAGACAAGTCATCGAGATATAAGTTACTAGGAATTCCTTCCGGAAGTACACCAACGACACTGTTTATAGCTGCAGCGAAAAGTGTGACACTAAAAATATACTTCCTTGCGGCACCCCATCTTCAAGTGGGTGAACCCTTGACAGATCGCTACCAACCCGTACCCGTAAAAAAACGACGATATAAAAACTATTATTTAAAAAGTCGGCCATGGAGATCAAATTCGAACATGCCATGATGCTAGGTTGTATCATAAGTTTTCTTGAAATCAAAAAAGAGTGTGGCACGGTGATGCTTATTAGCATACACATCACAAATGGAAGATTCCAGAGACAATAAAGCATCAAACGTAGATCGCATTTTCTAGAAGCCATACTGAACAGGAGACAATTGCCTCTCCAAGTAAGACATTCACCTGACATCATCACCATCTTTTCCAGCAACTTACAAATACATGAGGTTAAAGAAATGGGGCGATTATTGGTCGCTAACTGATGATCTCTTCCAGGCTTTGGAATAAGGATAATTACGGCCACATCCCAAGAAGATGGAAAATCACCGGTATTCCAAATAAAGTTACAAAGGTTTAGTAAAAAAATAAAGGCTTCATCGGACATGTGGCATAAAAAAGGAATATGGGATGTCGTCGGGAACCGGGGATGAATCATGGCACTGGACAAAGCCATACGTAGCTCAAAGAAAACCGGACATTATAAGAATCTCCACCAGGAGAGGCAAAATTGACGCCACCAGATTTCAAATGTCGACGATAAAATGTCAGAGGTGAAGTTGGTTCTTTTCTGGAGACGCTAGCAAAGTGTTCAGCAAACAGGTCGACAACTGTCTTGGGGTCTGCCACCGTCCCCTATCATATGATAAAACAGATGAGGAAGGTGTAGAATACTTCCCAGATATCTTGCGAACTCTGTTGAAGACCTTGCTGAGTGGAGTGCGAATTGTGATAGAAGAGACATAATTCTTCCAAGACTCCCGCCAAGCCTTCTTTAAGCTGTGGTGCGCGAGGACAAGCGCTTGTCGAAAAGCCTCCAAGCAGTGGACGTCCCCACGATGTCATTAAAGAAGAGGCAGCCCGCTTTTCTCTAATAGCAGCTGTACAATCATCAATTCAACAGAGTACATGATGTTCAGGAAACCGGTCAGAGGTCTTAGGGATGGGCTGAAGAGCATCGAAGTGTAAGACATCAGTGAAGTACGAGTATGTTGCATTCTCATCATAATTTCCTATCTCATCTAGTGAGAGAGCAGCGGTACTGAGTTCCGTGAATAGCTGCCAATCCACCTTTTTTAGACGCTAATGGGAAGGACGTGGCTGTGATGTAGAATCAGTTGACTCTAATAAAATTGGGAAGTGATTGTTGGTAAAACGTTCCAAGTAAAATGAAAATAAAATGAATTAGAGGTACAGAGAGAAAGATCTATTATTATAAAAGTACTGGTTTGACTATGAAAATGAGTCGTGTCCCCAGAGTTTAAAATCTCTAATCCTGAACCCTTGATAAAAGAAACAAGCTAAAGGCCACGAGGGTTGACAGCGTCATCATCTCACAAAGGATGGCGAGCACTGAAGTCTCCCAGTAAAAGAAGAGAAGGAAGAGCATATAAAACGTCATCAGGTTCACTCCTTTCGATAGGAACACTGGAAGGAAGAAAGAGGCTGCACAATGTACAAAAAATATTATAAAAAGATAAAGATAAAGATAAAGAAATTTTATTCGTCAAATTGTGATACATTAAATTTTGTATGCAAAATTAAATTCATTTCGGCTTAAGAGCTCCCTAGTAGTTATTTGTACATTAAAAATAAATAGAATCAATGAAGCAATAAAAAACATTTTAAAACATTTAAAAACAATACAAAAACCTTAACAGCAATAACCTGCAGCGGCGAGTGAATCTGCAGGTGGGTAAAAAGGATATCCGTGTGAACAAAGATGGCAGTGCCACCGTGGTGGCCCTGAGCAGTGGAAAAGGCACGGTAACCAAGAGGACTAAAGTGAGTGGATTTTCCGAGCATTGTCTCTTGCAAAAAAATTCAAGCAGGAGAAAACCTAGAGATCAGTACTCGGAGTTCCTCCTAGGAGGCACGGCAGTTCTACTGCAGAATCGTGAATACTGTTATTTTGAGTTGGTTTTCAAGAGAGCCCCAGAGTAAAGCTTTCCTTTGACAACCTACTAGGTAACTTACTTGGGCAGTGAGGCTTATCTGGGTCTACATTGCTTGTAGGCACAGAAACCTGTGATTGAGTAACTAGTGCGGGAATAGCTACCTGCACAGGAGTCTCTGAAACTCATGACAAGACTGGAGGAGGAGGAGAAATCCTCGGTCTAGACGTATAGGTATCGTTTCTAGAGGAGGACCTATTGGGAAGACGGGCAGAGAGACCCTCTATGTCCATTTCACATGTGGAAGAATCGCTATGACGTCTGGCTCAGGGTCATCTGACGTTCCCACAGTGATCTTTCTATGGGAGAGCGCCCGTTAAGTCTAGGGATCCCGTAGAACCCTGGGAACGTTTCTGGTGGGACTGTTGAGGGAGCTTGGGAGATTTGTTTGTATTTGTCTGTGGAGGTTTAAAAAGTCTTGGGGGTTGCTCGTAGTTGAGTATCCATGGGGGCGTGGACATCTGCAATATGTACTTTTGTATGAGGAAACTATTATGTAGCTGAAAATGCAATGGAGGGCATTGCTGAATATGTAGTGGAGGGCTTGGCTGAAGATGTAGAGGAGATTACACTTTCCAAAAAATGAAAATTTGTTGGATACGGTAACAAGCAGCGATACTCTCACAAGAACGAGAGGATATATTTGGTGGCCGAGAAAGACAGGAAGATGTTACAACTTTATTTGCTGTGGTAGGGGGAAGTTGAACTAGAGAGGGGGGGGAGAGAGAGAGAGGCGTAGGTCTTTGCCGCACCACCTTTTTGTTGAAAAAGAAGTTCCCGCCTGGCACTATCAAGACTAATGAACTGAGAATTTGCCAAGTGAAGAATGCCCTGCTCAAGATGGTACCTCTTGCACTGTCGAGAAGGTACCGACTGAACTTTCCTACAGAAGTAATATGGTTCTTGTTCGCGTTCAGGAATAGGGTGTGAGTCAATGACTAAGCAAGCATCGCACCGGGGACGGTTGGGAGAGTTTTTCCTCCCATCACCGAACTCATATCAATAGCATTGCAGAGGTTGATCGATAAAAAAACCTTTATTGCGAGAGAAAGAGGACCAATCAGGTAGAAAAGAACCGTAGAAAGTGAGCATGATCATGTTACTATTTCTTCTAATTTTTGCTACCTGTTGAACATTATCAGGACATAGCTAAAGGATGTCATCTTCTGAGAGAATTCGTACATGTCCTTGTTGTAAATGCCTCCTTTTCATTAACTGAATGTTCGATGTAGCTTGATGGATTCGAAGATCCCATCAGAAGGGGAAGGTAAATGGAGGAGCATCACTGACTACGTTAAGTTTTTAGCTCTGATCAGTACACCTTTGACGTATTTCTTGATGTTATGTTGACTGGAGGACTCCAGTCGACCTTTCTAGATACTTGGCAGCGTGAATAAAGACAATGTTGTCACCGATGTACTCACCATATAGTCAAGTTTAGTTCAGTAAAAAATAGCAATACACAATAATTTTTGTGTATTTATAAGATTTACACACGGAGGCAGGTTTGCCTCCCGGACAAGCCGCACACCCGAGCGCCGCTAACGCCCATCTGCCGGCACTCACTGACACCGGCACCGCGTGCGGCAACAGTTGAGATTATCAAATAACAAGTTTATTATTTTATTAGAAAGTATAATTATTATTATTAGAAAGTTTATATCAAAGTAATGATAATACTACATAGATAATGAAGAAAATATGTACAATCTCTCTTATTCACATATCCTTCTCTACGCGCACAGGCCAGGCAGAGAGGAGGAGAAAGAGGAGGAAAAATCTAACTCAATAATAATAATAATAATAATAATAATAATAATAATAATAATAATAATAATGATAATAATAATAATAATAATAATAATAATAATAATAATAATAATAATAATAATAATAATAATAATAATTGTAACTAGCCTTAGCATCACTCGGTCACATATCTGTCGCGTCACCGCGGTAAAAAAAAAAAAAAAGTGTTTCGTCATGTTATAGTGTTGTGTTAACTGTGTGTAGGGGAATATTGAACTTATCACTGAGCACCTTCGTCAGCGCAATGAGCGTTCCTGGAAATGTAAAGATATGTGAGTAGGGAATATCTCGTTTAGACACGAAGGTAAATAATAAGGTTGGAAGACATCAGATGACGAAAGTCGTGAACTGCATAATGACCCAAAAACCTTTGGGACGGTGTACTCTTCGTACAAACAACTAATATTAGCCATGGGATGAGTGGTGGAAAAAAGATTCTAAAAGTATGACATGTTTGTAGGATCGTTGTCCGTCGTTACAAATCTTTTTCAAGAGAGGAAAACTCAGCGGGAGGCTTGCGCGTTTGTATTAGACGATCCGAGAATATACCCCTCAGTTCAAATATTTCCTTGGACGTGCGAATGTGGTGGCAGATGCCCTGTCATGAAATATTCCGATGGGCGTCGTCTCACAAACATCACAAGTGCAAAACTTTTCCCTTCAGGAACTAGGCGGGGAACAGCGTAAACATGAGGTATGGGAAAAAGTAATCTATGCTATAGAATCAGGTTATCCTTCCACCTTGCTCTCCTTACATGTACCTTTCTCACAGTTCTTTTATCATCAATGTCTTATGCAGACATGGGCAAAAAGGGAAAGGGTGTAAAGATCTTTTAGTCATTCCAGAAGTTTTCGTTCCAGTAATTTTACAACTTGTGCACGATCAACCTACGGCTGGACATCCAGGTCGCGACGAGACCTTGGCTGCCATCTGTCGTGCATATTATTGGCCTCGGATGAGAGTAAATGTATTGGATTATGTTGCCCGTTGCGTCAGCTGCACTAAGCGTAAAGAAGTCTCTCCTGACCCATGCTAGGATACCTGCCATCTGAACAACCATGGGATGTAGTTGTTATAGAACTACTGCAGCTCGCAAGGAGTCATCAAGATTCTCAATATCTCTTGGTTTGTGTAGATCACTTCTCTCATATTGTAGTTTTTGGCACCCTTCAAAACTAAAACAGCGCCTTCAATTTAACTAGCCAAGTGTCTTCTGCCTCTATCAATATAGTAAAAAAATAAATAAATAAATAAAAATAAATGAATAAATAAATTTCATATACTTATATTCAGTACAGTCTACGGAATAACGCAGGGAAACCATAGAACGCCTGACTTCTGATCTCTCAAAAATTTCTGATTGGGTGAGAGCAAACTTAGTATTGTTCAGTGCCTCAAAAACTCATTTCTTCCATCTATCAACTCGACACAACGTTCCAGGCAACTATCTCCTCCTCTTCAATGACACTCAGCTGTCTCCCTCTTCTCCACGAAACATCCTCGGTTTGTCCTTTACTTAATCTAATCTAGAAACTTCACATCTCAGCTAAAACCACTTCTATGAATTTAGGTGTTCTGAGACGTCTTCGAAAATTTTTCTCGCTCCTCCCAGCTGCTAACTCTGTACAGGGGCCTTATCCGTCCATGTATGGAATATACTTCAGATGCCAGGTGGGATTCCACTCATACTACTTTTTCTAGACAGGGTAGAATTAAAAGTTTTTCGTCGCATCAACTCCTCTCCTCTAACTGACTGTATTCAGCCTCTTTTTCATTGCCGCAATTTTGCATCTCTTGCTATCTTCTACCGTTTTTTTTTTCAATGCTAGCTGCTCTTACCTTTTTGACAGCATGCCTCCCCTCCTCCCGTGGCTTCGTTGCACAAGACTTTCTTCTTTCTCTCACCCCTGTTCTGTCCACCTCTCTAATGCAAGAGTTAACCAGTATTCTCAGTCATTCATCCATTTCTCTGGGAAACTCTGCAAGTCCTTCCCTGCTTCTGTATTTCCATCTCCCTATGACTTGAATTCCTTCAAGAGGGAGGTTTCAAGACACTAATCCTTTAATTTTTTTACTACTACTTTGGACCCTATTTGGAGACCGGTATCTCAGTGAGCCTTTTTTTTTTTTTTTAGATTTTTGTTGCTCTTGGGAGATGTCTCTCATATATATATATATATATATATATATATATATATATATATATATATATATATATATATATATATATATATATATATATATATATATATATATATATATATATATATATATATATATATATATATATATATATATATATATATATATATATATATATATATATATATAAACTTGAGGGATGGTAAATCGTATGCCACTTATGAGTGGCCTTTTTTTTTTCTTTTATGTAGGAAGGACACTGGCCAAGGGCAACAAAAATCCAATAAAAAGAATATGCCCACTGAAATGCCAGTCCCATAAAAGGGTCAAAGCAGTGGTCAAAAATTCATAAATAAGTGTCTTGAAAGTCAAAGAAAGGTGGAAATACAGAAGCAGGCAGGGAGTTCCAGAGTTTACCAGAGAAAGGGATGAATGATTGAGAATACTGGTTAACTCTGTGCAGCGAGGCCGCGGAAAGAGGGGAGGCATGCAGTTAGCAAGATTAGAAGAGCAGTTAGCATGAAAATAGCGGTAGAAGACAGCTAGAGATGCAACATTGCGGCGGTGAGAGAGAGGCTGAAGACAGTCAGTTAGAGGAGAGGAGTTGATGAGACGAAAAGCTTTTGAGTCTACCCTGTCTAGAAGAGCAGTATGAGTGAAACCCCCCCAGACATGTGAAGCATACTCCATACATGGACGGATAAGGCCCTTGTGCAGAGTTAGCAGGTGGGAGGATGAGAAAAAATGGCGGAGACGTCTCAGAACACCTAACTTCATAGAAGCTGTTTTAGCTAGAGATGAGATGTGAAGTTTCCAGTTCAGATTATAAGTAAAGGACAGACCGAGGATGTTCAGTGTAGAAGAGGGGGACAGATGAGTGTCACTGAAGAAGAGGGAAGAGTTGTCTGGAAGGTTGTGTCGAGTAGATAGATGGAGGAATTGAGTTTTTGAGGCATTGAACAATACCAAGTTTGCTCTGCCCCAATCAGAAATTTTAGAAAGATCAGAAGTCAAGCGTTCTGTGGCTTCCCTGTGTGATATGTTTACCTCCTGAAGGGTTGGACGTCTATGAAAAGACGTGGAAAAGTGCAGGGTGGTATCATCAGTGTAGGAATGGATAGAACAAGAAGTTTGTTATGTCATTAATGAATAATAATAAGAGAGTGGGTGACAGGACAGAACCGTGAGGAACACCACTGTTAATAGATTTAGGAGAAGAACAGTGACCGTCTACCACAGCAGCAAAAGAACGGTCAGAAAGGAAACTTGCGATGAAGTTACAGAAGGAAGGATAGAAACCGTAGGAAGGTAGTTTGGAAATCAAAGCTTTGTGCCAGACTCTATGAAAAGCTTTTGATATGTCCAAGGCAACAGGAAAAGTTTCACCAAAATCTCTATAAGAGGATGACCAAGACTCTGTAAGGAAAGCCTGAAGATCACCAGTAGAGCGGCCTTGACGGAACCCATACTGGCGATCAGATAGAAGGTTGTGAAGTGATAGATGTTTAAGAATCTTCCTGTTGAGAATAGATTCAAAAACTTTAGATAGGCAGGAAATTAAAGCAATAGGACGGTAGTTTGAGGAATTAGAACGGTCACCCTTTTTAGGAACAGGATGAATGTAGGCAAACTTCAAGCAAGAAGGAAAGGTAGATGTTGACAGACAGAGCTGAAAGAGTTTGACTAGGGAAGGTGCAAGCACGGAGGCACAGTTTCGGAGAACAATAGAAGGGACCCCATCAGGCCCATAAGCCTTCCGAGGATTTAGGCCAGCGAGGGCATGGAAAACATCACTGCGAAGAATTTTAATAGGTGACATGAAGTACTCAGAGGGTGGAGGAGAGGCAGGAACAAGCCCAGAATCGTCCAAGGTAAAGTTTTTAGCAAAGGTTTGAGCGAAGAGTTCAGCTTTAGAAATAGATGTGATAGGAGTGGTGCCATCTGGATGAAATAGAAGAGGGAAAGAAGAAGCAAAGTTATTGGAGATATTTTTAGCTAGATGCCAGAAGTCACGAGGGGAGTTAGATCTTGAAAGGTTTTGACATTTTCTGTTAATGAAGGAGTTTTTGGCTAGTTGGAGAACAGACTTGGCATGGTTCCTGGCAGAAATATAAAGTACATGAGATTCTGGTGATGGAAGGCTTAAGTACCTTTTGTGGGCCACCTCTCTACCATGTATAGCACGAGAACAAGCTGTGTTAAACCAAGGTTTAGAAGGTTTAGGACGAGAAAAAGAGTGAGGAATGCACGCCTCCATGCCAGACTCTTATCACCTCTGTTATGCGCTCAGCACAAAAAGACGGGTCTCTGACAGGGAAGCAATAGTCATTCCAAGGAAAATCAGCAAAATACCTCCTCAGGTCCCCCCAACTAGCAAAACGCCAGAGGCACCTTCGCTTAGGGGGATCATGATGAGGGATTGCAGCGATAGGACAAGGTAAAGATATAAGATTGTGATCGGAGGAGCCCATCGGAGAAGAAAGGATGACAGCATAAGCAGGATTAGAGGTCAGGAAAAGGTCAAGAATGTTGGGAGTATCTCCAGGACGGTCAGGAATACGAGTAGGGTGTTGCACCAATTGTTCTAGCCCATGGAGGATAGCAAAGTTGTAGACTAGTTCACCAGGATGGTCAGTGAAGGGAGAGGAAACCCAAAGCTGGTGGTGAACATTTGAAGTCCCCAAGAATGGAGATCTCTGCAAAAGGGAAGTGGATCAGAATGTGCTCCACTTTGGAAGTTAAGTAGTCAAAGAATTTCTTATCGTCAGAGGAGTTAGGTGAGAGGTATACAGCACAGATAAATTTAGTATGAGAGTGACTCTGTAGTCGTAGCTAGATGGTGGAAAACTCGGAAGATTCAAGAGCGTGGGCACGACAGCAGGTTAAGTCATTGCGCACATAAACGCAGCATCCAGCTTTGGATCGAAAATGAGGATTTTGAAAGTAGGAGGGAACAGATACCCGAGTTTCAGTGAGGAAAAGAAGATGAGGTTTAGAAGAGGAGAGGTGGTGTTCTACAGATTGAAAATTAGATCTTAGACCGCGAATGTTGCAGAAGTTAATGAAGAAAAAGTTGAGGGGGGTGTCAAAACACTTAGGGTCGTCGACAGAAAGGCAGTCCGACCTGGGGACGTTTATGGTCCCCTCCCCAGATGGTGACTCCGAGGCTGGTGTAGGAGTCGCCATAATGATTTTAAAATTTTTGAGTGAAGGATGTGTGTGTTATTAGCTGCTTGTAGTTTTGTGTGGAGGAAGAGAGTTGTCTTTAGAGGACAGGCTGTAACTGCCCCCTTGTGTTGTGAGACACAAAGGGAAACGTTCAGTGAGGTCACAGCTGGGTTTAATGATAAGTTCACAGCACCCCCTGAACAGTGCTTTAGACCTCACTGAGAGTAATTATCGTTTCGGCAGGTGTCTACTGCCCGCACTCACAATGGTGATTAAATATGTAGGTTCATATCCTCCTACCAAAATACTGAAACTTCTTCCAACTGAGATTAACATTAGGCCCTACTCGGGGCAGAATGAGGATTACTCAGTGCTTACATTCCTTAGCATGTGCGAAGAAGTCATGCAGCATTCGGGAACGACTGATGCTAAAATTGCTTCTGTGAGATCCAAATCGTCAACAGGATCTAGGGTGTTGATTCTCGCCTGGAATCTTAGGCCAGACCATGAAATTTTTTGGAGGCAGTTCATACTCTTCCTTCATGCAGCAGATAAATACAATTGTGGAAAATGTCTTAGAGAGCCAAGAACTGAAGAACTCTGGGGCACCTCCATACCTGCAGGTGAACAGGTGGAGAGCTGTATTTGTATACTAAAGGAACAAGGTTGGAGTGAGACACATGACAATACAGCGATCACTTTTTACCGTCTCTCTAAATTCTATGAAGTCTTTTTCCTGCTCTTTCATGTTAAAAAGGAAGGATGAGGCATGCTTTCCAGTCGCTGATGACATATGATGCTCTGATTACAGCAGCAGAAAACAAAATAATGGAAGGAAAAATCCAACACAAAAATAATAATAATGATGATGATGATGATGATGATGATAATAATAATGATAATAATAATAATAATAATAATAATAATAATAATAATAATAATAATAATAATGATGATGATGATGATGAAAATAATAATAATAATAATAATAATAATGATAATAATAATAATAATAATAATAATAATAATAATAATAATAACAATAATAACAATAATAATAATAATAATAATAATAATTGTAACTAGCTCTAACAAGTTACGGGAGAGTAAGAAGAATGTCTTGTACAGGAGGGCAGGAGGGGAGACATGCAGTTAGCAAAAATCAGAGGAGCAGTTAATGTGAAAATAGCGGTAGAAGATACCAAGAGATGCTACAGTGCGGTGATCAGAAATAGGCTGAAGGCCACCATGTCTAAAATAGCGGTATAAGTCGAACCCCCACATACATGTGAAGCATACTCCATACATGAACGGATAAGGCCCCTGAACAAATTTATGAGGTGGTGAGAAAATTGGCGGAGACAACTCATAACGCTTAACTTCATAGAAGCTGTAGAGATGACATGTGAAGTTTCCAGTTTAGATTATAAGTAAAGGACACACCGAGGATGTTCAGTGTATAAGAGCCGGACAATTGAGTGTCGTTTTAGAGGGGAGAGTTTTTGAGGCATTGAACATTACTAACTTTGCTCTACCCCAATCAGAAATTTCAGAGATATAAAAAGTCAGGCGTTCTGTGGTTTCCCTGTGTGACCTGTTTACTTCCTGAGGAGTTGAAGGTCCACGAAAAGACGTGGAAAACTGCAGGGTTGCATCATCTGCGTAGGAGTGGATAGGACACGAAGTTTGGCTTAGAAAATCATTGATGAATAAAAGGAAAAGAGTAGGTGACAGGACAGAACCCTGAGGAATACCATTGTTAATAGACTTGGAAAAAGACCATTGACTGTCTACCACAACAGCAATAGAACGGTCAGACAAAACTTGAGTTACAAAGAAAAGGATAGAAGTCGTAGTAGGGTAGATTGGAAATCAAAGCTTTGTGCCAGATTCTATCAAAACCTTATGACATGTCTGAGGCAACAATGAAAGTTTTACCGAAATTTATAAAAGAGGATGATGAAGACTCAGTAAGGAAAGGCAGATCACCAGTAGAGCGGCCTTGATGGAACCCATACTGGCGATCGGGCAGAAGAATGCGAAGTAATGTTTAAGTATCTTCCTGTTGAGGATGGAATGAAAACTTCAGAAAGAAGAAAATTAAAGCGATAAGACGGTAGTATCAGGGATTAGAGTGGTTTCCCTTTGATGATGAAAGACAGAGTTGAACTTTGAGTTTGGACTTGGAGTTTGACTAGGTAAGGTGCAGGCACAGAGGCATAGTTTCAGACAACAGTAGGAGAAATACAGTCAGGTCTATAAGCCATCCGAGGATTAAAGCCAGTGAGAGCATGGAACACATCACTGCGAACATTCTTAATGGGTAGCATGAAGTAGCCGGAGGGTGAAGGAGAAGGAGAAACAAGCCCTGAACCCTCCAAGGTGGAGTTTTTACCAAAAGTTTGGACGAAATCTTCAGCTTTAGAGACGGATGAGATAGCAATGGCGCCATCAAATAAATAAATAAAAGGAAATAAAGGAGGAAGAGACGAAGAAGTTAAATTATTAAAGATGCTTTTGGCTAAGTGCCAGAATCACGAGTGAAGTTAGATTTTGCAAGATTTTGATGCTGTATTGCCTCTAGAATCTTCTATTTGTGAATCATTTAGAAATAAGAAACACCACATCACATTATTTATTTATTTATTTATTTTTTTATTTTTTTTTCAAGAAAGCATATGACAGCTTAGTTTCACAGTATTTTACTTAAGCTGCTTGAATTTAGTCTGTATAACCGTATATGTCTGTATAACTATTTTTATACAGCAGTTTTTATCTCATCGCTACTTTTACGGGTTCATATTGGTGGCGTCAGAAGCTCGTCCACTTAATGGCATGCCTCAAGGAAGTATACACAGTGTTACACTTTTCGTTGTGGCTATAAACAGTGTCATAGGTGTTCTTCCAGACGAAGTCCGTCGTAGCCTATATACCGATGCTTTGCCTATATCATTTTTTTTTTTTTTTCTGCGGGGTGGATACCATTCATTGAGTTGCAGCTGGCAATTAATAGGATTTCTTAGTGGGCTACAAATGGGGGAATTGCGTTTCTCGGTTTCGAAGGATGGTTATTCACTTTTGGCTAGGTTAGGTTAGGTTATATCTCTGATAAAAGAATCGGTTGTGTGGAGGAAATAAACCTAAAATAACCTAACCTAATTAAATCTCCTGAAACTGCCTGTAGATCATCATGGCACTAGGTAACGTGGGTATGCGGAGGAAGCGATAAATTTGATAAAAATTAATATTTCAAGAAATAATTTACGGCAATAAAGATATACACTTCTGTGTTATATGTGACCCAAGTACTTCACTGACATCATTTATTTATTTATTTATTTATTTAATTATTTATTTTATTTATTCATTTATTTATTTATCTATCTATTTATTTATTTTTTTTTTTTTTTTTTGTTTTGCCATGAGGGATTTAGAAACCAAAAGAAGACTTTAATGAAGCAACGGAAATCACTAAAGATATATGACCAATAGCATTAGACACGGAAATAATTTATCCGAGTAGTCAACTCTGACTGACTGACTGACTGAGTAGCTGAATATTATCATCTACCGAATTCATCTTCAGGCCAACAGGAGACGGCAGAACGCAAATTAGGCATGGAAGCGTACGTCTGGCACGCTGTTCACGCATGCACTGATCCCAAGTGCAAGATAGATCTCGAGTAAATCTACACCGGTACTTGACATCAATATGAGTCTCAGGCCAGGGTTCCTAGTGAACGGAAGTGTTTAGTGAGCAGTGACCTGACGCTAATATAGCTGGCTAGTGTAGACATGCCGACTTGTGTTGTTGAGTCGTCTGGTTGTGTTAGTTCTCCTGTTCTCGAGGCCTTCGTTGCGAAGGTCTCAGAGGTGGAGGCTAAGTTCCATCGAAAGATCTCGGAGGTGCAGGCTGAGTTTCGTGACAGGATCTCAGACCTTCAGGCTGAGTTCTGTGAGAGGATTTCAGCACCGTCACCTTACCTAGTAAGGCGACGGAGGAACAGTGGTCGGTTGTGTGCATGGGAGCCAAGAGGGTGAAGGTCCTCAGGGCGCCTTGCGTGGAGACGAAGAATTTCTTCCTGCTGGAGGAAGTGAAGGACGTGGACATGGCGGGAGGAGACAAGAAGGAAAGGACAGATGTAGTTAACCTGCCCCAAGGTAGAGTGCTTGTGTTTGGTGATAGTCAGGTTAGGCACTTACATAGTGCGTTCTGTGCTATAGATTGGAAGCGTAGGTCGAGGGTGTGTTTGCCGGGGGCCGGGATAGGGAAGGTAGCTGACAGGCTAGACACGTGCTTGGAAAATGATGGGACCAAGCCCACTGTTTTTCTCAGTGCCGGAGGGAATGACCTTGGTAAGGTCAGGAGTGAGGAGCTTATCGGGAGGTTTCGACAGGCTTTGGACAGGATTAGGGACAAGGGAGTTGGTGCTCAGTGGTTTTCCAGGGCTATTACAGTGAATCACAGGCTCGTGAATCATTGTAAGAATAATGGATGGACGTTCATCGACAACTGGGACCTTTTCTATGATAGGGAGCCTTGTATACTAGGGAATGGAGTGCATTTATCACGCCAGGGTGTTCGGGTTTTGGCCGGAACACTCGAGCGGGAGGTTACTGCACTCCAGCACTTTTTTCGTTAGTCGGGAGGGAAGAAGGGGTTGTGAGGAGAAGGCGAAGGACAATTTAGTTAAATCTAGAAAGGTAGCTACCTCAGGGAAGGTAAGAAATAGCTTAAATGTTTACTACACAAACTGTAGAAGTATTTTGAATAAAATAGACTTGCTTAGAGGAAGGGCGTGTGTAGAGAAATTTGATATCATTACTTTAAATGAAACTTGGTTAGATATGTCAGGAAAAGTATTTAATGCAGAGGTTAAGATAGATGGTTATACAATGTTCTATAAAGATAGGGAAAACAGGAGAGGAGGAGGCGTCGCGTTATACGTTAGGGACACATTACTATGTTGTATGAACAGTAGAATTAAAAGCACAGTCGATTTGGGTAGATAATAAGGAAGGATCACAGTCAGTAGTACTGGGAGTAGTGTACAGACCACCGATCAGTACAAAGAAAATTAGCACCTCACTGTGGCAGGAAATAAATAGAGCAGGCAGGTATAGTCAGGTATGTATGGTAGGAAATTTTAATTTTAGGAATATCGACTGGAATCTGCTGGTGGGTAACAAGGAAGCAGAGGAATTTCTTAAGGTAATTCAGGATAATTTTTTAAAACAGGTAGTCGTAGAACCCACAAGGTGGAATAATATTCTAGATTTAATTCTTACTAACAAAGAGGAAGCAGTCACGCAGGTAGAGGTTCCAGCAGGTAGAGGTTAGAAAGTTAATCCTTCAAAATCTGCTCTCCTAAAGTCAGGTATTTTACTAGTATTTTTGCTTCTAATAGTTTCCTCCTATTTTGCTTTGTACCTAATTTCACAATAGTCATTGTTATCTAGCTATCCTCCAGCTTCTACCGGCTTGACTGTTTCCTGCTTTAAAAAAAAAAAAAAATCCTGAATTACCTTAAGAAATTACTCTTCTACTTCGCTGTTATCCACCGTCAGCCTCCAGTCGATTCTGCTAGAATTAAAATCTACCACACATACCTGACTGTACCTGGCTGCTCTATTTATTTCCTGCCATAGTGATGTGCTAATTTCTTTTGTACTATTTGCCACATACTAGCTCAGTGAAGGCGAGGAATAGCTTATGTGTTTACTAAATAAACTGCAGAAGTATTTTAAATAAAACAGACCTGCTTAGAGGAATGGCGTGTGTAAAGAACCTTGATAGCGTTGCTTTAACAGAAACCTGGTTAGATATGTCAGGAAAAGTATTTAATAGAGAGGTTAAGATAGATGGTTATACATTTTTCTATAAAGACGGGGAAAACAGGAGAGGAGGAGGAGTCGCGCTGTATGTCAGAGACACATTACAATGTTGTATTAACAGTAGAATTAAAACAGAAAGCAAAATAGAGTTGATATGAATAAATATTAAAGAAGGATCACAATCAATAGTATTGGGATTAGTGTACAAGCTACCGAACAGTGCAAAGGAAATTAACACATCACTATGGCAGGAAATAAATAGAGCAGCCAGGTACAGTCAGGTATGTGTGGTAGATTTTAATTTTAGCAGTATCGACTGGAGGCTGACGGTGGATAACAGTGAAGCAGAGTAATTTCTTAAGATAATTCAGGATATTTTTTTTTTAAGCAGGAAACAGTCACGCAGATAGAAGTTGGAGGATAGCTAGATAACAATGACTGTTGTGAAATTAGGTACAAAGCAAAATAGGAGGAAACTTTTAGAAGTAAAAATACTAGGAGAGCAGATTTTGAAGGATTAAAAAGGCATCTCCAAGGAGTTGACTGGCAATGGACGCATTGGGAGTCAAGGTCCAGGACGGAGTTGAGAGAGATAAGGCAGGATGAGGTCGGTGAAGTGAGGTGTGAGGGTGAAGGGCAGGAGGAGGGAAGTGTCCTGAAGGGTCAGAGAAGTGAGAGAGGGGAAAATATGTGTGAGGAGGGTCAGGTCATGCTGAGATAGGCGAGGTGAGGTCGAACCGAGTAGAAGATGGAGTGGAGAGGATGGAAGAGCCGAGATGAGAAGATTAGGGGAAGTAAATGTAGATGATTTGTATAAATATTTCGTTGATAAATTACCTACCGGACAGTTAGCAATCATCCCTTATAAAGCAATAGGATCACAAAAGAATGACCCTAAATGGATGAATATTAGGTTAAAAAATATATATAGGGCGGGTGAGAAGTATTTATAAGAGATTAAAGACAGGGGAAGGGGTTTTAAGGGCACAATATATTGAATTACTTAGAACAGTCAGGAGGTTAACGAGGAAAGCTAAAAACAATTATGAATTAAAGGTAGCCAGCCAGGCGAAGACGGACCCCAAGGGATTTTATCAGGTATATAAGACGAAGAATAGAGAAACAATAGGTCCATTAAAGGTAGCAGATGGGGAGTTGGTTAGTTCTGGGGAGGAGATTAGTAAAATTCTGAACGAGTATTTTCAAACTGTCTTCACCCAGGAAAACGTGCAGGAAATTCCAAATAATGAGATGTTTAGAGCAGAAGAGAATGAGAAGCAGACAGATATTATCATAACTAAAGAGATAGTGGAACAGGAGATAGATAGGTTGAAAAAGTTTAAGTCACAAGGACCAAATGAAATATATCCCAGAGTACTTAAGGAATGCAAAGAGGTAACCAGTGAACCGTTAGTTTTTGTTTTTAGGAAATCAGTTGAATCTGGTGAAGTACCGGTAATGTAGAGGAAGGCGAATGTAGTACCAATCTTTAAGAAAGGATATAAAACTTTAACGTCTCATTATAGACCTATCAGCTTAACTTCTGTTGTGGCTAAAATAATGGAGTAAGTAATAGCGAAGAACATTAGGGAGCATTTAGACAAATATGTCTTGATAAACTAGTCACAACTTTAGTAAAGCGTTTAACAAGGTACCCATAAGAGGCTCCTGAGAAAGGTTAGGGTACACAGGATAGATGGGAAGATGTTAGACTGGATAAGGTCATGGCTAAGCGACAGGCGACAGAGAGTTGTAATAAACGACTCATGGAGTCAAGTAATTAGTGGGGTGCCACAGGGATCTCTATTAGTCCCATTGTTTTTTTGTTTTTTTTTTTTCTATATATATCAATGACTTGGATAGTGGAATTAGTAGTGACGCTAGTAAATTTGCTGATGACACAAAGATAGATAGATCAATTATGTCAGAACCGGATGCCATCGCCTTGCAGACAGATTTGGATAGGATGAACGAATGGACAGAAAAATGGCAAATGCAATTTAATATCAACAAATGCAAAATATTTAGCGTAGGTAGAGGAAACTCACACAGTAGGTACACAATAAGCTACGAAGCTCTGGTAGGTTCAGGATACGAAAAAGATTTAGTAGTTATGGTTAGCTCTAAAATCCGTCTAAGAAAACAAAGCGTAGAATCCAGAAACAGGGGAAATAAGATATTAAGATTAATTTTTAGGAGTGTTAAAAATATAAGAAGAAGTAATATTAAAGTTATATTTGGAGCTGGACGTACCTCATCTAGACTGAGGTGTGCAGTTGTAGTCCCCATATTACAGGAAGGATATAGGTCTATTAGAATCAGTACAAAGGAGGATGACTAAAAGGATACTGGGGATGAAAACTATTCCTAATGAAGCGAGATTGAAGCTGTTAAATTTACATTCTTAAGAGAGTCGTAGGTTAAGAGGGGACCTGATAGAGGTCTTTAAATGGTATAAGGGTTATAACAAGGGGGACGTAAGCAAAATTCTTAAGATCAGTAACTAAGAACATTAAATAACGGGTCCAAGCTTGAAAAAACTAGGTTTAAAAAAGAGATACGAAGGAATTGGTTCTCAAATAGAGTGACTGGTAAATGGAACTGTAAATGTAACTGTTGAGTAATTAGGGAGCTTTAAGAGAAGATTAGACAGATTTATGGATGAGATGGAAATAGGTAGGTATATTTCATACTGGGATTGATTGCCACGTGTAGGCCTGATGGCTTCTTGCAGCTTCCCTTATGTCTTATGTTCTTATTGCCGTTAATTTATTCCAATTGAGGCAAGATTCGGGTGTTCATCAGTGCTACTCGTGATTTTCACATTACCAACTCACTATGATTATCTGTGACTGAGTAGGCTGCTACGCCATATGCCTTTGAGGACACGTCACAGAAGATGTGACACTTTTTCGTTTAAATCGACATGTCTGGGGATGGAGATCTCAGTTCCTACAATACAATCCTTCTGTATTCTTTCCCATTTGGGATTTAATATTCTGGGAGGAGAATATCCCAAATAATTTTCTCCTTCCAAGCTTCTTATATTAAAACCCATGATGCTCCCTTAGTATTTTACTTGTTATTATATTAGGGCTTAGTATACCCAAGGGATCAAATAAGAGAGGTATATTTAGCTTAGTAATTATCTTTTTAGTCAGATTTTGTTCAGGATGTTGAGGCTGGTGTAAACTTATTCTATCATCATTCACATCTCACACCATACCCAGTAAATTTTGCCTCATAGGTAACTCTGATTCAAGTCGTTTCTTTAAGAGATTTTGTAGGATTTAATGTTTGTATGTTAGCAGCTAAGGATTTTTTTTTCTTGCCTTTTCATATAGAGTTACCGCTTCTTCCTCTACGTCGACTGTTATTTTTAAGTTATCCAAGTAAAATGCACGACCTATTTCAGAAGAAACAGCTTTGTGGAAATGATGATGTAAAAAAAGACTGATTTAAACTTGTACACATCCAGAGGACTATTCTTGTCGCTTCGATCTCTCGGCCATAAGAACTTTGTGAAATCTTTGTCTTCTTTCAAACCCATCCTTAGGTATACTATAGATATGTTGGCTACCAGGGCGTATGGATTCAGACGGAATTTCACCAACACATCAAGTAAATTCTCAGTTAGGTTGCGTCCTGTATACAAACAGTCATTTAGACTGCTTGCTCCCTTGGCTGCCCGTAAATTGCAATTGAAGACCATCCTTACTGGTGTGGTGACAGTCTTTCTTTACCACATGATAGGGGAGGTAATGGTCAGTATTATGATTTACTGGTTTCTCTACTCTTTCTGTTAAATTTCTTGCGGTTTAATTTGTTATGATATTGTCATCTTGTTCTAATATGGATGATTTTTTCCTTAATTTAGACCACAAATTGATTAGTTGACCCTTAGCATTGAAATAATCGGTTGGTAGGAATGGTGAATTTATTTTCAAAGGTAATTTGACCCAATATTGGTTGCCTTTTTATTTTACTATTTTGTTGAAGTAATCTTGGGTCATTTCCTCATCGACATTTGGAGCCTTAGGATTTATTCCTAAAGTATCTAATATCCTATAACTTATGGATAGGTTTGTTCTTTTTCTCTATGTCGGATAGTTCAGTAAGATAATTTGAGCTCCAATATGGGCCACTAGTAGGGACTGGATTGATATCACAAAGAACAGGTCTACTCTGTGAGTTGCTAGCACATGCTCAGCATGTAACAGTAGTCTTACCATGAGATTTCTACAAGCTGTTGTCAGCATATGAACGCCATATTTCCTTAAGGTTTTCCCTACAAATTTTACATAGTAATCAGGACTTATTATTAGTTGTTTATAGCCCTTGATCTTAGGAGGTCATGTCTGAAATCACCACTGTTGTTATCCTTGTTTTGAATTTACCTTATTGTATGATGTGTGATGTGTTTTACTATGTCATAAATCTGGGTATTATTATTAGTTAGGAAAACCGAGGTCTTTAATTGAGCTTGTCCTTTTATTGGGAGATTTAAAGCTGCTAATTTTTCCTTACTTGTGAAGATTTTCTACGATCCTGTGTCGAACAGAACCTTGGCGTTCATCAGTCATCTTTGACTACTAATTTCTGCTTCTGCTATAGCAACTGCTGCAGGAGAGATAGGATAGTTATTATTGGTTTCATTATGTGAGTTTAGTGTCGTACCCTATCATCTCACATAGAGCTACATGTGATTCACTCTTCTCTTACATATATCCCATAATATGTGCAGTTTAGTTTTACAGTCTTTCAATTTATGTGATTCACTTAGGCATAATGTGCATTTTCGTAACCCCACTAGTCTATTTACTCTTCTGTCTAACCCTTGATAATTGTCAGGGTGCACTGAGTTATAAGGTTTGAAGAAAAACGCGCATTTCTTATTTGTTGAAGTTTTAGGTCTTGCTTCTGCCGTTATTATAGTTAGTACTGGATGGTACCTCTCGCTTCTTATTCACAGTGGTAGAAAAGTATCTATCGCTTCAGTGTCCCCTTAACTTATTTGGCTTGGTTTTATTGACTGAGCAATTGTTGGTTCTGGATTCACCTCCTTTCATTTTACACGGTGGGATCTTTTCACCCGTTCATGGTAAGTTTTGTTATTAAAATCCGGTTTACTTGGTTCAGATACCTCATCATTACTCATGTTCTTGCAAATTTCCAGCAGTGAGTCATCTGGTTCCTTAAATGTGAAATTTCGGTATTTTAAATACAGCATTTCTGGTGTCTTATTATTTATTTCCTTTGCATAATGATGTTTATGAGCCAGGCTGCTTCCCCAATGTTATCATTCGATTTTAGGGATTCTAATATGCTATTGACACTAATCGTGAAAAATTGTAAATCCTTGCAATTATGATTAAGGTAGGTTAAATCTAAGAGTTTATAAACCAGTTTGGTGGCCATTTGCTCCTTAGCATCATAATTCTCTCTGAACAGCTTACTAGCAGTGTCATAATTTTCTTCAGTACCAGCTAATGCAGAAACAGTTAGTTGGCTATATAGGAGAATTTATTTATCTTTGCATTGTCTTTTCTTTGTTGGATTAATCCTTTATACTTAATCCAAAATTAAAGCCGCTCTGTTATGTTTCCAAAATACTATAGTAAGATTATATCTGGTAAGGTAATATTAGGTTGAACTCTGATTGTGGAAGTAGGTGGAGTGTTATTGAGTAAACTGTCAATAGTTCTATCTGATTTTTAAAAAAAATTAGTTAACTGTTCACTATAATTTATTTCTTGTCATTCATAGCCTAAAATAATATGTTCATAGCCTTCAGGATCTTCCTCAGTTAATAGTGTAGCTTCTGATTGAACGTAGTTTGATAGCTGCTCCATTTTTCCCTTAAAGATTCTACTACCCTCTGTAATTTACCTTGTGTCACTTCCTATTAGCTCATTATCTTCTATCTTATTAATAGTTCTTGTTAACCAATCTTGCTTTGTTTCCAAGGATTTTCTTAACATTTTGATGGACATATTTGTGGATTTCATTTTAAGTTGTTCTTATTTGCTGGTTAATTTGAGAAGTCTCTTGTTGCACTGCCGAGATTGCCTCAGTTGAACTCAACGGGTGTTGATTAAATTTCCATTCAGGTTGGGGTTTACTCTAACAATCTGTCCTTTATGCGTCCATCTATTTGTATGGTTATGCCTTTAATGCGTTCCGTTATGTCCCTGAGATTCGTTTCCTGTTATATTATTGCTCCCCAGGAACAAGATGGTTAGGCCATTCTAGCACCAGGTCTCCTTTACTGGGAACCATCATGTCGTGGTGTGGGGTTTTGCGTGTCCTTGCGATCTAGCTAGCGAGGCTAGAGGGGGCTTCGGCTCCTGCTCCGCCCAACTTAGAGGGAGAGGGCTACCCATGCTTGCAAGGTCGCCAGTGAGGGACCAGACTAAATGGCTTCCAGAGTTCGGCTGCCAGTACGGGTCAACAGTGCCGCTCACCAGAGGAATCTCCTTTTGAGGTCGTCCTGTGTTGGAAGGTTGGGTGTTTGGGCTAGGATGCGTTGTGGGGGTGGTCTTAGCTCCGTCGTGGACAAACTTTCGAATCATGAGGGGCCACTTTTAAAACGAGAGGGCTCCATGGGGACGAGGTACCGTTCACGGCGGCAGCGCTCGTTCCCTTCTTTGTCCCAGTAAGATCTTCTCAGTTCTCAAGCCTCTTGGAATAGTTCTTCGTATCCGTCACAGATATGATGGCAATTGTCTCTCTAATCGCTGTTACGTGACCTTTACATCAGACGTTGCTGCCAAAGCTGCTCTTGAGGCAATAAATTCCTAAGAACATAGGAAATAAATGAAGCTTCAAGAAGCGACCAGGCTTACACGTGGCAGTCTTAGTATGAAATATTTCCATCTATTATCCTATTTCCATCTATTATCTCCATCCATAAACCTGTCTAATCTTCTCTTAAAGCTCTCTAATGTCCTAGCATTAACAACATGATTACTGAGTCCGTTCCACTCATCTATCACTCTATTTGAGAACCAATTTTTTCCTATCTCCTTAAACCTAAATTCTCTGCGTCTTGGAGAGAACAATTTAATTGCTGAGGTCATTTGATCAAACAATATAGCTGACAGCGAGAATGATTATTGTCCTAATGCGTTTGATGTTGCAGAAGAACGAGCTCTCAAAGTTCGCCACCCACCTACACCTTAATGGTTTGTAGCATTTTATAGGGAAGGTCGAGGAAACTTTATTCAGGCTGTTAAGTATCTAGAAAAGGAGATTGGAGTGCTCCCTACAAATAACATGAAGGAATATGGCAAAGGTGTCTTGATCCGAGGTAAAGATTTAACACAGGCGATGATGCTCCTCCATCTACCATGCCCTTCAGATGGAGTCTTTGGATCTATCAAGCCACACCCAACATTCAATTACTGTATTTACAACCAGGACCTGTACGAACTCTCAGAAGATGACATCCTTCAGTTATGTTCAAATAATGTTTAATGAATGGCCAAGATTAAAGGCAATGGCAATATGATAATGCTCACATTCTATAGTTCTTTTCTCCCTGACCGTGTTAAGATCGGTCCTCTCTCCCTCCCAGTAAAGGTTTTCATCGATCGTCCATTGCAATGTTACCGGTGTTACGAGTTCGGTCATGGGAGGAACAACTGTACAAGTCTTTCCCGGTGTGGTAACTGCTCTGCCTTTGACTCCCACCCTACTCCTGAATGCGAATCAATCCCTTATTGCTTCTTTTGCAAGGAAGTTCATCCACTATGCTCTCGACAATGTAACAGGTGCCACCATGAGCAGGACATCCTTCAGCTGGCTAATTCTCAATTCAATAATCTTGGTAGTGCTAGGCGGAAACTTCTTTTTAAACAGAAAGATGGTGGGGCAAATACATATGTCTCCTCCATCCACTCTAGTTCCTCTAACTTTACCACATGTAATAAGGCTGCTACACCTTCCTGCCTTTCTCAACCATCAAATGTTTCTTCCCGTTCCTGTGGGGATGACGCTCCTTCAATTACTGTCTACAACAGGTTTTCTGTTTTTGGAAAGTGTCACCTCCTCTGCATCTTCAACCAAGCCCTCCAATACATTTTCAGCAAAGCCTTCCATTGCATCTTCACCAGCTATATCACAGACTCATCGTACAAAACTACATATTCTCAAGGTCGACGCTCCGATGGATTTCCGACCACGAACGATTTCCAAGACTTTTTGAGCGCCACAGCAACATACTAACAATTCTCCCACGATTCCTCCTCAGTCCTACCAGAAACGTTCCCAGGGGTCTGCTGAGTCCCTAGACTCAACGGGTGACTCTCTTGGAAAATTCCCGTGGGAGCGTCAGATGTCCCTTAGCCAGAGGTAATCAAGGTGATCCATCCAATTCCGATATGGATATAGAGGGCTTCTCTGCCCGTCATCCAAATAAGTCCTCCTCCAAGAATGATACCGATAATCTTTGTCGAGGAATCCTCCTCTTCTGGTCTCTCCAGGAGTTTCAGACTCATGTGCGGGTAGTTATCCCCACACCAGTTACACAATCTTAGGTTTCTGCGCCTACAAGTAACATGAGATCAGATAATCCTTCCCGGCCGAGTAAGGTAACTAGTCAAGCTGGCAAAGTGGAGCTTCTAACTGTGGCTTCCCTGAAAACCCCTCAAAATAGTAAAATTCAAGATGCTGCAGTGGGATTGTTGCGGTTTGCGTGCCTTCTGGGAGGACCTCCGGGTGTTGATCTTTAGGTTTTCTCCTGTTTTCATTTGTTTGCAAGTGACAATGTTTGGAAGATCAACTCACTTTGGTCCTCTTGGGTATCGTGCTTCCTTCTCCACTCCATTTCCTGGCCAGGGCCACCACGGTGGCACTGGCATCTTTATTCGCAGTGATATTCCTTTTATCCACCTGCACATTCACTCGCCGTTGCAGGCTGTTGCCATTTAGGTTTTTATAAATCGTTTTTTATTCATTGTGCAGTCTGTATTTGCCTCCCAGTGTTCCTATCGAGAGAAATTAACTTGATCATCTTTTAAATTCTCTTCCTTCTCCTCTTACTTTATTGGGAGACTTAAGTGGTCGCCATCCTTTGCGGGATGATGACGCTGTCAACCCACGTGGTCATTTAATTGCTTCTTTTATCGAGGATTCAGGATTCGAGATTTTAAACTCTGGAGACGTGACCCATTTCCACAGTTTTACCTGAACTATATGGGGGTATCATTCCCAATTTTATTGGAATCAACATCAGTCACGTTCTCCCCGATGACAGCTAGATAAGGCGGATTACCATCTATTCAAAGATCTCAGCACCGCTGCCCGCTCAATGGATGAAATAGGAAACTGTGATGAGGCTGTAACATACTTCACTGATGTCTTACACTCCGGTGCTATTCATTCCATCCCTAAGATCTCTGGCTAGTTTCGTAAAAGTCCTGTTCCATGGTGGAATGCGGATTGTACAGCCGGTGTTTAAGAAAAGCGTGCCGCCTTCTCTCGCCTTCGATGACATCGTGGGGAAGTAAACTGTTTGGAAGTTTTTCGACAAGCGCGTGCTCGTGCTCGCCACACCTTAAAGAGGGTTTGGCAGGAGTCTTGGAAGAGTTATGTCTCTTCCATCAGTTAGGACATCACTCACCGAGGTCTTCAACGGAGTCCGCAAAATATCTGGGAAGTACTCTCCTCCTCCCCACTCATTATGGGGGACACGGTGGCAGACCCAAAGAAAGTTGCCGACCTGTTTGCTGAGCACTTTGCAATTGTCTCTAGAAAGGATCCAACAACCCCTCTGGCACTTCATCGTCAACATTTGAAATCTGTTGGCGTCAATGTTGCCTCCCATGGTCTTACAATGTCCCTTTTTTTTTTTCGGTCTGAGCTACGCATGGCTTTGTCCAAGTTCTATAATTCATCCCCGGGTCCCGATGACATCCCATATTCCTTTTTTGCGCCACATGTCCGATGAAGCTTTTACTTTTTTACTCGACCTCTATAACGTTATTTGGAATAGCGGTGACTTTCCATCTTCTTGGGGTGTGGCTGTCATTACTTCTATTCCAAAGCCTCGAAAAGATCATCAGCTAACGACCAATTATCGCCTCATTTCTTTAACTTCATGCATTTGTTAGTTGCTGGAAAAGATTGTGAATATCAGGCTTATGTGGCACTTGGAGACAGATAATTACTTGTCTCCTGTTGAGTATGGTTTCCGGAAAATGCGATCTACGACTGATGCTTTATTATCTATGGAATCTTCCATTTGTGAGACATTTGCTAATAAGCAACACCATGTCACAGTTTTTTTTTTTTTTTTTTTATCTAGGGAAAGCTTACGGCACAGCCTGGCGTCATTGCATTTTACTTACTTTACTTTACTTTGAGTTTGGCCGGTTCGTGGCCGGCTCCCTCTTTTTATACAACAGTATTTATCTCGTCGTTTTTTTTTACTCTTACAGGTTGGTGGCGATCCGTCATGATCACGCCCACTTGAAGATGGCGTGCCACAAGGAAGTATACTTAGTGTATAGCTTTTAGCTGTAGCTATAAAAATTGTCATTGGTGTACTTCCGGAAGGAGTAAGGAGTCCTTGGTAACTTGTATGTCGATGACTTGTTTATCTCCTTTTCTGCGGCTCAGATGCCATTGACTGAGAGGAAGCTACAGGTGGCACTCAATAGGATTTCTCAGTGAGCTACAATTCGGAGATTTCGTTTCTCGGTTTTAAAGACTGTGGCCATGCATTTCTGCCACCTTCGTGGTGTTTACACTGACCCAGACTTGTATCAATATGATAGAAAAAGCTCTTGTGTGGAAGAAACTCGTTTCCTGGGACTTATGTTCGACAGTCGCCTGACTTGGGTACCCCACCTTCGTTATATTAAGGCAGCATGCATGAAGGCTCCGTCACTTATAAAAGTTTTAGCTAATACTCCTTGGGGCTATTGAGGCTCGACACCGTATTTTGGATTCGGTGCACCACGCTGGTATTCGCCTGGCAACTGGTGCTTTCCGCTCATCCCCAATCCCTAGCTTACTGGTGAATGCTGGTGTCATACCATTTGACCTACGCCATCAGTTTCTAGTAATGAGGTGTTGATATCGAGTCCACCGCCTTCCTGAGTCTGTCACTTGTACAACAGTTTCTCTTGGTGCTCGTTCTTCTTTATATGATGTTCGCCCTAGTTTTCCTAAGCCTTTTAGATATCGGATCAGGTCTGCCATGACCAAATTTGATATACTCTCCATTCCCATTTGTCTCCATCGTCTTCCAAGGGTCGGGTACTGGCAATTTTTGCGGTATCGATCTGTCCTCCTGTTGTTAATAATAAAATGTTATCGCCACAGTACGAGTCTCATACTTTGTTTTTGGAACACTCTTCGACACACTATGGCTCCGTCCCCGTCTACACAGATAGTTCAGAGTCTGATGCAGGGGTGGGATATAGTGTTATAGTCCCTTTCTTCTGTCGAGGCGGTAGCCTTCCGAGAGTTGCCTCTGTTTTTACAGCAGAGTTATCCGCCATTATTCTTCCCCTAAAAATCATTTTTACCTTACCAGTTTCAAGTTTTACAATTTTTAGTGATCCCCGTAGTGCGTTGTCTGCCTTGGAGCATTTTACTTCCTCTCTCCCTCCCTTAATTTTATCTGTTTTAGAGTGGATTCATCTGCTTCATCGCAGAGGATATCACATAACATTTTGTTGGGTACCCGCACATGTGGGAGTTTATTGGATTGAGAAAGCTGATTAGCTGGCGAAAGAGGCGGCAACTCGGTTTGCTACTTCCAACCCCATTCCCTTTCATGATTTATACTCCAACATAAGGGTGGTAGCTCTTGCCAGTTGACAGGACAGGTGGGAAGATGTGGTTGTACCACTAAGATGGGTGAGATAACTGTAACTTTCCGCCGAATCGCAGGCTAGCGAATCATTGTAAGAGTAATGGATGGACGTTCATCGACAACTGGGACCTTTTCTATGGTAGAGACACCTTATATACCAGGGATGGAGTGCATTTATCACGCCAGGGTGTTCGTGTTCTGGCCGAAACACTAGAGCGTGAGGTAACTGCACTCCAGCGCTTTTTTCGTTAGTCGGGAGGGAAGAAGGGGTAGTGAGGAGAGGACGAGGGGCAAATTGGTTAAATCTAGAAAGGTAGCTAGCTCAGGGAAGGTGAGAAATAGCTTTAGTGTTTACTACACAAACTGTAGAAGTATTCTGAATTAAAGGAATAGCGTGTGTAGAGAAATTTGATATCATTGCTTTAACTGAAACTTGGTTAGATATGTCAAGAAAAGTATTTCATCCAGAGGTTAAGATAGATGGGTTTACAATGATCTATAAAGATAGGGAAAACAGGAGAGGAGGAGGCGTCGCGCTATACGTTAGGGACACATTACAGTGTTGTATTAATAGTGGAATTAAAACAGATAACAAAACAGAGTCGATGTGGGTAGATATTAAGGAAGGATCACAGTCAGTAGTACTGGGAGTAGTGTACAGACCACCGACCAGTACAGAGGAAATTAACACCTCACTGTGGCAGGAATTAAATAGAGCAAGCAGGTACAGTCAGGTATGTGTGGTAGGAGATTTTAATTTTAGGAATATCGACTGGAGTCTGATTGTGGGTAACAAGGAAGCAGAGGAATTTCTTAAGGTAATTCAGGATAATTTTTTAAAACAGGTTGTCGTAGAACCCACAAGGGGGAATAATATTCTAGATTTAATTCTTACTAACAGGGAGGAAGCAGTCACGCAGGTAGAGGTTGGAGGACAGCTAGGTAACAGTGACCATAGGGAAATTAAGTACAATTTAGAATGGGAAGAAACTGTTAGAAGCAAAAACACTAGTAAAATACCTGACTTTAGGAGAGCAGATTTTGAGGAATTAAAAGGGTACTGGACAGTGGACTGCCAGTGGACTGGCAAGGGATGCAGGGTGAGGTCAGGTCAGGGACGGAGTTCAGAGAGATAAGGCAGAATGTGAGAGGTGAGGGGAGGCGTGAGGGTGTAGGACAAGAGGAGGGAAGATGTGTCAGGAAGGGGCGGAGGAAAGAGGAAGGGGGAGATAGGTGTGAGTATGTTGGAATGTCAGGTCATGCTGAAATGAGAGAGATGAAGTCGAGGCGAGTAGATGAGGGAGTGCAGAGGATGGCAGGGGCCGAGATGAGGGGATTAGATGAGGTAAATAAATGTAGATGAATTGTATAAATATTTCGTAGATAAAGTTCATACAGGTCAGTTAACAAATATCCCGTATAGGACAATAAGATCACACAAAAATGACCCTAAATGGATGACTGCTAGGTTAAAGCATTATATAGGGCGTAAGAAAAGTATATATAAGAGATTAAGGGCAGGTGAAGAAGTGTTACAGGTCACAATATAATGAATTAGTTAGAACAGTCAGGAAGTTAACGAGGAAAGCTAAGGGCAATTATGAATTAAAGGTAGCCAGCCAGGCGAAGACGGACCCCAAGGGATTTTATCAGGTATACAGGACGAAGAATAAGGATACTATAGGTCCATTAAAGGCAGCAGATGGGGAGCTGGTTAGTTCTGGGGAAGAGATTAGTAAACTTCTGAATGAGAATTTTTTAACTGTCTTCACCCAAGAAAACATGCAGGATATGCCAGATAGTGAACAGGTGTTTAGAGCAGATGAGAATGAGAAGCTGACAGGTATTTCCATAACTAGGGAGATAGTGAAACAGGAGGTAGATAGGCTAAAAAAGTTCAAGACACCAGGACCTGATGAAATATATCCCAGAGTACTTAAGAATGCAGAGATTATTAGTGAGCCGTTAGTTTTTGTCTTTAGGAAATCACTGGAGTTGGGTGAGGTACCAGTAATGTGGAGGCAGGCTAATGTAGTACCAATCCTTAAGAAAGGAGATAAAACTTTAGCGTCTAACTATAGACCTGTCAGCTTAACTTCAGTTGTAGGTAAAATGTTAGAGTCAATAATAGCGAGGAACATTAGGGAACATTTAGACAAACATAACTTGATAAATCAGTCACAGCATGGCTTCACGAAGGGGATGTCTTGCCTGACGAACTTGTTGAGTTTTTACAGTAAAGTGTACGAGGCAGTAGATAATGGTGATAGTTATGATATCTTATATGTGGACTTTAGTAAAGCATTTGACAAGGTACCCCATCAAAGACTCCTGAGAAAGGTTAGGGCACACGGGATAGATGGGAAGGTGTTAGGCTGGATAGGGTCATGGCTTAGTAACAGGCTGTCGACAGAGAGTTGTAATAAACGGCTCAAAATCCGAGTGGAGTAATGTAATTAGTGGGGTGCCACAGGGATCAGTATTAGGGACATTTTTATTTTTAATATATATCAATCACTTGGATAGTGGAATTAGTAGTGATGTTAGTAAATTTGCGGATGACACAATTAGGTCAGAATCGGATGCCATCGCCTTGCAGGCAGATTTAGATAGAATGAATGAATGGACGGATAGATGGCAAATGCAATTTAATATCAATAAATGCAAAGTACTTGGAGTAGGTAGAGGAAACCCACACAATAGGTACACATTAAACAACCAAACTCTGGTAGGTACAGGGTACGAGAAAGATTTAGGAGTTATAGTTAGCTCTGAACTCCGTCTAGGGAAACAATGCATAGAAGCCAGAAACAGGGCAAACAGGGTACTAGGATTCATTTTTAGGAGTGTTAAAAGTAGAAGGCCGGAAGTAATATTAAAGTTATACTTGGCGCTGGTCAGACCTCATCTAGACTACGCTGTGCAGTTCTGGTTCCCTCATTACAGGAAAGATATAGGTCTATTAGAATCGGTACAGAGGAGAATGACTAAAAGGATACAGGAGATGAGGAGTATTCCTTACGAGGCGAGGTTGAAGTTGTTAAATTTACATTCTTTAGAGAGACGTAGGTTAAGAGGGGACCTGATAGAAGTCTTTAAGTGGTATAAGGGTTATAACAAGGGGGATGTAAGCAAAATTCTTAGGATCAGCAACCAGGGTAGAACAAGAAATAACGGGTTCAAACTTGAAAAATTTAGGTTTAGGAAGGAGATAGGAAAAAATTGGTTCTCAAATAGAGTGGTAGATGAGTGGAACGGACTCAGTAATCATGTTGTTAGTGCTAGGACACTAGAGAGCTTTAAGGGACGACTAGACAAGTTTATGGATGGGGATTATAGATGGAAATAGGTAGGTATATTTCATACAGGGACTGCCACGGGTAAGCCTGGTCGCTTCTTGCAGCTTCCCTTATTTCTTATGTTCTTATGTTCTTATGTATGTGCAGGGGCGCCGCTCGGAGACTGCACTGTCTCCAGACAGGTCACACACGTCTCACTCATGGTTACCTCATGTCCCGAGAAACCCAACCATTCTGCGATGACTGCCTAGTTCCCCATACAGTGCGACACTTTCTAGCCCTTTCTTTCCGGCGCTTAAATTATTTTCCCGTTTTGTATGACGGCTAAAAATGACCTAGAAATTGTCAGAAAATTGTTTGAATACTAATAATTATTTTCTCTTTGTTATTCTGAATACAATGATGTACTTTGTAGCTTGATGTGACCTCTGAAAGTCCAGTTTATGCCTTATAAAGAATTCCTCCTCCTCCCGTTGTGTGATCCGTCATCCAGAAACAGCCCGGAGAGCGATGACACCGCGCGCGCGCACACACACACACACACACACACACACTCTTTCTCTCTCTCTCTCTCTCTCTCTCTCTCATCTTGGAGGAGAAATTGTACACTTCCAATGAGAGAGAGAGAGAGAGAGAGAGAGAGAGAGATTTCTTCCTTTTTCATATCAAGTTTCAGGCAAATAACATTATCTCTCTCTCTCTCTCTCTCTCTCTCTCTCTCTCTCTCTCTCTCTCTCTCTCTCTCTCTGACAAGTTACCTTCTACCATTTTATTATAAAATCGAAGATAATGAGAAAATTAACATGAAAGAATAATAGGTATTATCTCTCTGTTCTGATAAAACAGGTGGATCCTGTAAATCATTTTCCGAGTCCTCACTAATATCTTCGCTTTCTTCAGCTTCTTCTAAATATTCACTGTCACTGTCTTCAAACTCAGAAGCACTGCTAAATACATATGTTCTGTCCTGCTCCATGGTGAGTTATGATCTGAGATCCTTCGCTCTTATCAGGATGTCTCTTCGCACTTATCATGGTGCTTTCCACCCGGCGAGTGCTTTCCACCCGGTGGGTCGCTGGGGTTGCCAAGTGTCGCCCGGAGAAAGGGAAAATAGCTTAGTTACCGCTAAATTTCCAGAGCTAGTGACAACACTACATGTGGAAACATGCCAGACACTTCCACTCACACCATCTGACTCGAGAAACCGCGCTTGGAGCTCAAAATTGAGGCGCGAAAATTCTTGATTACCGGTATGATCGCCGACGCTACGGACGCATTTTTGCAATCATATATATACGATTGCCGGAAGGAAAGGGCTAGACGAGTGTCCCAGTCTGGTGGAGCTGTGGGAGAGATATCTTTTCCGTTGTCGCGATGAGGATGGGACCTTCCAGGTGTCGCTGATGAATGGAGAGAGGGCTCTCTCCCCAGGACATGAGATTCTTATGCTTTTGGAGAAGGCTAGTCTTTTAAACAAATTACAGATTACCTTTTAACAGTTTTTCTATTTATTTTATAATTAATATAATATTGCGCAGAACCTTATTTTTGCACAGGGAGAACATTGAGGCAAATGAGGAAGACATGTAACGAACAACACTGTGTGTTGGAGCCCAGGTCAGTGCGGTCAGTGTCTTGGGCACGTAACGAGCAGCGCTAGGTATCTGGGTCAGTGGGGTCAGTGTCTTGAGTACGGAAAGAACAATGCCAGACACAGTGATTTGGGTCTGTATATATATATATATATATATATATATATATATATATATATATATATATATATATATATATATATATATATATATATATATATATATATATATATATATATATATATATATATATATATATATATATATATATATATATTAGGAGGAGGAGGCAGTAGACACCTGCCAAGACGATAATTACTCCCATTGAGGTCTAAAGCACTGTTCAGGGGGTGCTGTGACCTCACTGTGACCAGCTGTGACCTCACTGAACGTTTCCCTTTGTGTCTTACAACACAAGGGGGCAGTCACAGCCTGCCCTCTAAAGACAACTCTCTTCCTCCTCACAAAACTACAAGCACCTAATAACACACACACCCTTCACCCAAAAATTTTAAAATCATCATGGCGACTCCTACACCAGCCTCGGAGTCCCAATCTGGGGAGGGGACCATAAATGTTCCCAGGTCGGACTGCCTTTCTGTCGACGACCCTAAGTGTCTTGACACCCCCCTCAACTTTTTCTTCATTAACTTCTGCAACATTCGCGGTCTAAGATCTAATTTTCAATCTGTAGAAAATCACCTCTCCTCTTCTAAACCTCATCTTCTTTTCCTCACTGAAACTCAGGTGTCTGAGGCAACTGACAGTAGCCCCTTTTCTGTTCCCTCCTACTTTCTCTATCCTCATTTTCGATCCAAAGCTGGATGCTGCGTTTATGTGCGCAATGACTTAACCTGCTCTCGTGCCCGCGTTCTTGAATCTTCCGAGTTTTCCACCATCTGGCTACGACTACAGAGTCACTCTCATACTAAATTTATCTGTGCTGTATACCTCTCTCCTAACTCCTCTGACTATAAGAAATTCTTTGACTACTTAACTTCCAAAGTGGAGCACATTCTGACCCTCTTCCCTTTTGCATAGATCTCCATTCTTGGAGACTTCAATGTTCACCGCCAGCTTTGGCTTTCCTCTCCCTTCACTGACCATCCTGATGAACTAGCCTACAACTTTGCTATCCTCCATGACCTAGAGCAACTGGTGCAACACCCTACTCGTATTCCTGACGGTTTTGGAGATATGCCCAACATTCTTGACCTTTTCCTGACCTCTAATCCTTTTGCTTATGTTATCACCCTTTCTTCTCCGTTGGGCTCCTCCGATCACAATCTCATAATATCTTTATCTTGTCCTATCACTCCAATCCCTTCTCAGGATCCCCCTAAGCGAAGGTGCCTCTGGCGTTTTGCCTCTGCTAGTTGGAGGAACCTGAGGAGGTATTTTGCTGATTTTCCTTGGAATGGCTACTGCTTCCGTGTCAGAGACACGTCTTTGTGTGCTGAGCGCATAACAGAGGTGATAGTGTCTGGCATGGAGGCGTACATTCCTCACTCTTTTTCTCGTCCTAAACCTTCTAAACCTTGGTTTAACACAGCTTGTTCTCGTGCTATACATGATAGAGAGGTGGCCCACAAAGAGTACTTAAGCCTTCCATCACCAGAATCTCATGCACTTTATATTTCTGCCCGGAACCATGCCAAGTCTGTTCTCCAACTAGCCAAAAACTCCTTCATTAACAGAAAATGTCAAAACCTTTCAAGATCTAACTCCCCTCGTGATTTCTGGCATCTAGCCAAAAATATATCCAATAACTTTGCTTCTTCTTCTTTCCCTCCTCTACTTCATCCAGATGGCACCACTGCTATCACATCTATTTCTAAAGCTGAACTCTTTGCTCAAACCTTTGCTAAAAACTTTACCTTGGACGATTCTGGGCTTGTTCCTCCCTCTCCTCCACCCTCTGAGTACTTCATGCCACCTATTAAAATTCTCCGCAATGATGTTTTCCATGCCCTCGCTGGCCTAAACCCTCGGAAGGCTTATGGACCTGATGGGGTCCCTCCTATTGTTCTCCGAAACTGTGCCTCCGTGCTTGCACCTTGCCTAGTCAAACTCTTTCAGCTCTGTCTGTCAACATCTACCTTTCCTTCTTGCTGGAACTTTGCCTATATACAACCTGTTCCTAAAGAGGGTGACCGCTAATCCCTCAAACTACCGTCCTATTGCTTTAATTTCCTGCTTATCTAAAAGTTTTTGAATCTATCCTCAACAGGAAGATTCTTAAACATCTATCACTTCACAACCTTCTATATGATCGCCAGTATGGGTTCCGTCAAGGCCGCTCTACTGGTGATCTTCTGGCTTTCCTTACTGAGTCTTGGTCATCCTCTTTTAAAGATTTTGGTGAAACTTTTGCTGTTGCCTTGGACATATCAAAAGCCTTTGATAGAGTCTGGCACAAAGCTTTGATTTCCAAACTACCCTCCTACGGTTTCTATCCTTCTCTCTGTAACTTCATCTCAAGTTTCCTTTCTGACCGTTCTATTGCTGCTGTGGCAGACGGTCACTGTTCTTCTCCTAAATCTATTAACAGTGGTGTTCCTCAGGGTTCTGTCCTGTCACCCACTCTCTTCTTATTATTCATTAATGATCTTCTAAACCAAACTTCTTGTCCTATCCACTCCTACGCTGATGATACCACCCTGCACTTTTCCACGTCTTTTCATAGACGTCCAACCCTTCAGGAGGTAAACATATCACGCAGGGAAGCCACAGAACGCCTGACTTCTGATCTTTCTAAAATTTCTGATTGGGGCAGAGCAAACTTGGTATTGTTCAATGCCTCAAAAACTCAATTCCTCCATCTATCAACTCGACACAACCTTCCAGACAACTATCCCCTCTTCTTCAATGACACTCAACTGTCCCCCTATTCTACACTGAACATCCTCGATCTGTCCTTTACATATAATCTGAACTGGAAACTTCACATTTCATCTCTAGCTAAAATAGCTTCTACGAAGTTAGGTGTTCTGAGACGTCTCCGCCAGTTTTTCTCACCCCCCCAGCTGCTATCTCTGTACAAGGGCCTTATCCGTCCATGTATGGAGTATGCTTCACATGTCTGGGGAGGTTCCACTCATACTGCTCTTCTAGACAGGGTGGAATCAAAAGCTTTTCGTCTCATCAACTCCTCTCCTCTAACTGACTGTCTTCAGCCTCTCTCTCACCGCCGCAATGTTGCATATCTAGCTGTCTTCTACCGCTATTTTCATGCTAACTGCTCTTCTGATCTTGCTAACTGCATGGCTCCCCTCGTTCCGCGGCCTCGCTGCACAAGACTTTCTTTTTTCTCTCACCCCTATTCTGTCCACCTCTCTAACGCAAGAGTTAACCAGTATTCTCAATCATTCATCCCTTTCTCTGGTAAACTCTGGAACTCCCTGCCTGCTTCTGTATTTCCACCTTCCTATGACTTGAATTCCTTCAAGAGGGAGGTTTCAAGACACTTATCCATCAATTTTTGACCACTGCTTTGACCCTTTTATGGGACTGGCATTTCAGTGGGCATTTTTCTTTATTAGATTTTTGTTGCCCTTGGCCAGTGTCCTTCCTACACACACACACACACACACACACACAAAATATATATATATATATATATATATATATATATATATATATATATATATATATATATATATATATATATATATATATATATATATATATATATATATATATATATATATATATATATATATATATATATATATATATATATATATATATATATATATATATATATATATATATATATATATATATATATATATATATATATATATATATATATATATATATATATATATATATATATATATATATATATATATATATATATATATATATATATATATATATATATATATATATATATATACACACACACACACACACACACACACACACACACACACACACACAAGTATGTATACGTGTATGTACGTACATTCCGCCTTTGTTTACAAAACAAACTTCACTCTTAACTAGTGTAAAAGACTCTTCGAGATACTTTTGTCTTAGTCCACTTTGAAAGCACTTCTAGGAGCAAACCTTGAAAGTAGGAGCAACTTTGAAGGTAATTTTTACTTTGAGAGTAACTTTTAGCTTTTAAAAATTTGTATTAATACGGGCACAGACTCTAGGAACCCGCCCCGGAGATGTCAACATAACAACAACGGTGGTGACAATCTGGCCATACCAAGGAAAGAGAGAGGCAGGTCTGCCAAGCCAATTGGATGACACACTAGTTTCCGCTTAATGCGAAATAATTTTCAAAAGTCGGCTTATCCCTGTAAGCTGCTGTTGAAATAGCTGAGTTAGGCTGAATACAATTATATTAAATTCCACTTACTCCCTTCAAGCAGCTGTGAGATGAATTGGTTAAATCGGGTTGAATTAAAAAAAGATTTCTTAAATTGTACTTACTCCCTGCAAGTGACTATGGGGTGTCTGGGTAAGGTTATTAAGTTGAATGCAAAAGAGATTAGTTAAATTCCAGTTACTTGAACTGCGTGGTGACTCTGGTTAAGTAAACTTGAGTGCAAAAAAGCTTTGTTATATTCTAATTATTCCCTGCAAGAGGTTAAGACGACTAGATTGGGTTAAGTTAGGTGATGGGTAAATTTATTATCTATCTATGTTATATTCCAATTATTCCCTGCAAGAGGTTAAGACTACTGGATTGGGTTAAGTTAGGTGATGGATTAATTTATTATCTATCACAATATCACACACACACACACACACACACACACACACACACACACACACACACACACACACACACACACACACACACACACACACACACACACACACACACACACACACACACACACACACACACACACACACACACACACACACACTTGCTAAAACACAATTTGAAATTCATTTCGGTGTCATGAGCTACAGTTGCATTCTACAGTTAGTTTTATTCCATGCCTTATTTAAATATTCTGTCTACTAAATTCTGGATGCAATAATTATTATATGTGTGCCACCAATAACGCTGATAACACTGAGGAATTCTGCAGCTTACATAACGTGTTTCTGTCTCATCTTAATATCCGTCAGAGAGAGAGAGAGAGAGAGAGAGAGAGAGAGAGAGAGAGAGAAAGAGAGAAAGAGAGAATAAATTTGGAGATGCCGTGTAGTGCGTAAGCCTCAAGGTATTTGGCTGATGGTTGGCTGCGTTGTACCAAAATTATGGCCTTTATCTCATATTACTTCCTGCAATGTGACTCCCTAGTGGATCCCTCACAAGGTCTATCATATATAGAATGTCACCAAGGACAGGCAGAACTCTCTCGATCAGCTGAGCATCACAATACTATCGTAGAACACCTGTTCTATGCCGAAAAAGTGAGGTGTTGGGCTGTCATCTTAGCGCCTAAAAGTAATTTTAGGTGCATGACTCACCACTTGTAGCCGCTAAAAGAATTTTAGATGTTAAAAGTGACTGTTTATTACTTCTGAGGAATTTTTAGCAATAAAAGTAAAACTGGTCACTAAAAATGTTTATGTATACAGGCCCAGGGATGGGTGGTGGTCACTGGGTTTTCAAACCAGCTGGCTGGCCGTGTGTTCGTAGCTCAGGCAGGAGCTTCCTTGAGATACCACATTGCTCTGACTTTTATGTTCTTGCTAACTTAGCGAATTTAACTAAAGAAAACCGGCAGCGTGGCGAATGCATCTTAGTAGAACTGTTCTCTTCGTGACGGCTGGCGGGCGACTACTGAGGCAAGCAGGGAGAGAAACCTGCTAGGCACGTCAGACAACAAAAGAAGCGCATTCTGCTGACTTCTACATCCCATTTTATTTACTTTAACAACTACAACTAACACTTAGTTTGTATTAGACTAACCTTACTTATATTTATATGTATGTGTATTCACATTACATGTCATCATTTCGATCTTGATCTCAATGGAACAGTCTTACTAGAGGGAGTCTATGCATTGAGCCAATGGTTATGTGCATACCTTTACAAAGTTGTTGGTGGGTTCCAGCTTACGTCCTCCCATGTAGTACTCATAGACCCATTGAGTTAATTGAAATGAATTATCATTTTCTTCGCTGTAATCCAGTGTGTATGGTGCAACCTCATCGAAGTTCTCAGTGAAGTTTATATCTAGACGTTCTGCTTGTATGACCGCTGTTAAACAATACATATATATATATATATATATATATATATATATATATATATATATATATATATATATATATATATATATATATATATATATATATATATATATATATATATACATACACACACACACACACACACACACACACACACACACACACACACACACACATACACACACAAACACACAATGTATATTTTAAAATATAAATGTGTATTTGTAATAATATAGCAACGATTCAACATTTCTTTAAGCTTATGGAAAATTAGTTTCTTACTAAATGAATAGTGAATCTCTTACCAAAGAGTTCTGCTCCATCCTCACTCGTGTACCCGGAAATTAGGTCAATCTGGTTATTTTTCTTCATCCTGGCCAACACTTCAGGGTAATCTGGTAGTAAATCGCTATCAATACGAGGTCCCAAGAGCAATGGAAACCATAACGAAGTCTGAAATCAATGCCATTAGGAAAAAATAAATAAATAAATAAATAAATAAATAATAATAATAATTATTAAATAAATAATTATTAAATAAATTAAATAAATTGGGTGAGAAAAATTGGCGGAGACGTCTCAGAACGCCTAACTTTAAAGAAAGTATTTTAGCTTGAGATGAGATGTGAAGTTTCCAATTTAGATTAGACAGTTTAGATAGACAGACCGAGGATGTTCATTGTAGAAGAAGGGGACAGCTGAGTGTCAATGAAGAAAAGGGAATAGTTTCCTGAAAGGTTGTGTCAAGTTGATAGATGGAGGAACTGAGTTTTTGAGGCATTGAACAATACCAAGTTTGCTATGCCCCAATCAAAAATTTTAGAGAGATCAGAAGTCAGGCATTCTGTGGCTTTCCTGCGTGAACTGTTTACTTCCTGAAGGATTGGACGTCTATAAAAAGAAGTGAAAAAGTGTAGGGTGGTATCATCAGAGTAAGAGTGGATAGGACAAAAAATTTGATTTAGAAAATTATTGATGAATAATAGGGATGAATAATAGTATCTCAGGACAGAATCCTGAGGAACACCACTGTTAATAGATTTAGAAGAAGAATAGTGACCGTCTACCACAGCAGCAATAGAACGGTCAGAAAGGAAACTTGAGATGAAGTTACAGAGAGAAGGATAGAAAGGTAGTTTGGAAATCAAAGCTTTGTGCCAGACTCTATGAAAAGCTTTTGATATGTCTAAGGCAACAGCAAATGTTTCACCAAAACCTCTAAAAGAGGATGACCAAGACTCAGTAAGGAAAGCCAGATCACTATTAGAGCGGCCTTGACGGAACCCATACTGGCGATCAAATATAAGTTTGTGGAGTGTTAGATGTTTATGAATCTTCCTGTTGAGGATAGATTAAAAAAAAATAGATAGGCAGGAAATTAAAGCAATTGACAGTATTTTGAAGGATTAGAACGGTCACCCTTTTTAGAAACAGGCTGAATGTAGGCAAACTTCCAGCAAGAAGGAAAGGTAGATAGATGTTGACAGAGTTGAAAGAGTTTGACTAGGCAAGATGCAAGCACGAAGGCGCAGTTTCGGAGAACATTAGGAGGTCATCAGGTCCATAAGCCTTCCGAAGGTTTAGGACAGCAAGGGCATGGGAAACATCATTACGAAGAATTTTAATAGGTAGCATGAAGTAGTCAGAGGGTGGAAGAGAGGGAGGAACAACCCCTGAATCATCCAAGGTGGAGTTTTTAGTAAAGGTCTGAGCGAAAAGTTCTGCTTTAGAGACATGTGATAGCAGTGGTGCCATCTGGTTGAAATAAAGGAGGGAAAGAAGAAAAAAACAAAGTTATTGGATACGTTTTTGGTTATATACCAGAAGTCATGAGGGGAGGTAGATCTTGAAAGATTTTGACACTTTCTATTAATGAAGAAGTTTCTGGCTAGTTGTAGAACAGACTTGGCATGGTTCCTGGCAGAAATATAAAGTGCATGAGATTCTGGTGATGGAAAGCTGAAGTATATTTTGTGGACCACCTCTCTATCATGTATAGCATGAGAACAGGCTGTGTTAAAGCAAGGTTTGAAAGGTTTATGTCGAGAAAAAGAGTAAGAAATGTACGCCATCATGCCAGACACTATCACCTGTTATGCGCTCGGCACACAGACACGGGTCTCTGTCAAGGAAGCAGTAATCATT
>NC_087174.1:16683107-16715607 GCF_035594125.1 Scylla paramamosain | reverse complement strand
TATATATATATATATATATATATATATATATATATATATATATATATATATATATATATATATATATATATATATATATATATATACGAGTATATATATATATTTTTTTTTTTTTTTTTTTTTTTTTTTTTTTTTCAGGGAATATAAATAAGGATAATTAGCATGTCAGTTACTTTTAATTTGTGGGAAAAAAATATGAGGGAAATGTTACATTTACAAAGGAAAAATTTCTGAGGCAGTGCACCGTGATGTAAAAGAGAAAGATGTAAAAACACTAATAGACTACAGCACCAGATGGAAAGATGGAGAATATACTCAGCTAGAAGGACTAAAAATAGTAATATTACATAAAAAAATCTGCTGAAGCTTTTTACTCAAGACGACAAACCTCTACAGGATCTTCAACAACTTTTAGATTTATAGTATTAGATTTTGCAGGAAAAACATATCTTACATATCCAACATCTCCCTCCCTTCAAGATAACTGACATAACTCGTATGGTGGGAATCTGAACTTAACAGAACTTGAGCTCAACCAAATTAATACAAATGGAAAATTACCAAACAAATAAACATTAAATTAAATCATTACAATTAATTGCAATTAATTAATTACACTGATTTACCTCATTCGCAATCATAATCAGATAACCATGCAGGCCTCCTTGCACTCCTCCGAGCGCGGCCTGGTTCCTCCTCAATAACAGGTCAGGAGGTCGCGGTTTCCAACATTTCTTGCGTGTTCCCGAGGGATGTCATATCTCCTGGTGGACGTGGATGAGTAGCCGGTAGCGATGTGGGTCTCAGGTGCCGCTTGTTCCTGAGTGACAGCCGTCCGCTACCATCAAGCTTCACGGTGTATTGGCGGTAAGGAAGAGTCTCTGTGATGATGCCTGTCCTGTCCCACAGCTTCGACACCTGGCTCTGGAGCTTGACACCGGTGCCTGGGGAGAGTGGGGGGAGCACTCTGGGTGTGCTGCTGGGAATCAGGGATTCATTATTTCCTGCCAATCTGACCTCTCTTTTTAGAGTCTGGTTCCATTGTCTGTCCATGTACAGGTGCCAGCGGGCAGAGGGCACTCCATCCCTCAGTTTTCTTCCCATGGTGAGCTGTGCTGGAGACTTTTCCACTCCTCTCAGTGGAGTATTCAGGTACTGTAAGACGGCCAGAGATGCCTTGTCAGTATTTAAACTCCCTTTGCAGTCAGTGTTGCCTATTATTATCCTCTTCCCTATCTTGACAGCAGCCTCCGCTCTGCCGTTTAATTAAGGAAAATGTGGTGATGAGATACGGAATGTAACGCCCCATGTCTTATAGAATGTGGCCATCTCATCACTTACGAGATTTGTTCCTCTATCTGTATATATTTGCTCCGGGGCGCCAAATCTTGCGAAGTAACGCCTCATCTGATGTTTTATCCTTTGGGAAGAGGCGCCGTTGGGGAAATATGCGAGCTCCAGCGACCTCGTGAGCCTGTCAGTATATGCCATGTATATGTGGCCCTCGTGCTGAAACATGTCCACCACTGTCATTTGGAAGGGATATTCCGGAGGTGGAGTGAAGACCAATGTCTCTGGTGGCTGTGATAGGGCACGAGTCTCGCGGGCCTCACACGATGAGCGATGGTGCTGGAGGTCCCCTTCGATCCCTGGGCAATAAACGGAATGCCTCGCTCTTCGCACCATTAAGTCTAAGCCCTGGTGTCTCGCGTGTAGATTCGAGGCCACCTTGCTGCGAATAGCATCAGGGATGACCAGACGGACGAGTCCTTGGCCGTATGTGTAAGTCACCATATCCTGGGTGACAGTCAGGCGGTTCCGAACGTTGTAGAAGGGGCAAAGGTGGCTCGCTTCCGGTGATTTTTTATCGTTTCAAGTCGTCCGTCATGACCCTGGCCAGCAATGATTGATAGATTAGATCGTCTGCTGCAGCGTTCCTTACCGCAGATTCTTCTATGATTATGCAGCCCACATCTGTAGAAACTATGGCTGCAGCTGGCATTGCTGTGTCGATGTCCTTGTCAAGATCAATGTCTGCAGTACCAAGAAGAACCTTAAGTGTTGGGTATCTACACAGGAAATCGGCGGCACTGCTTTTCTTCCCAGGCAAATATATGACTTGAAAGCTATATTGCAAAGTTATCTTTGAGCCGAAAGAGCCTGGGGTTGCTGACGTCTGTCAAAGCCCTGTCTCCAAGAAGCTCAACCAGCGAGCGGTGATCGGTCAGAATTGTCAGGTTTGGGCAGGAATAATCTGGCTTTGCGAAGGCACCAGGCCACGGCCAAGGCTTCACCTTCCACTGCTGCGTATTCGGCCTCGGCCTGTGTGAAATGGCGGCTTCCACAGAGCGCGAGGAACCAGCCATCCCTGCAGCAGAAAGGGACATCCTTGGAGGAACAGCAGCAGTACTGCTGCAGGATTATAAAGCCTATTCCTTCTTTACTGCAATATATGACAGCAACCGTAGATCGATCCTTGTCATAGTAACACAGGCCATCTTTAGCCAGCTAGCATATTGTTTCCTGAGCCCCGCGGAAATTGCCCTGCAGCTCTTCATCCCAATATACACTTTTGCCAACAGGCTTTTTCAGCAGTTCTCGGAAAGGGATCATAATAGGGGCCGTGGCTAGGAATGAGGTCAGCTGGTTCACGAACCCATACCAAGCTCGGATGTCCGTGGTACTGGGCTTTTCTGGCGTGGCGAAGTTCTTTGTAGCAGCCAGACAGTCACTAGTGGGCGTGTAGCCGTCCCATCCGAGCCGGAAACCTACGAATTCCACCGTCCTGCGGCAGAATGGGAATCTCACCGTCCTGTGGCAGAATGAGAATTTATCAGGCTTAAGGGTTATGCCTTTTCTACCGCATGTCTCTACGAGATCATAAGCATGCCAGAATGACTCCTCCACGTTTCTGTCAAACAGGAGGATGTCGTCAACACACATATTTCTTTGAGAGAGATGTTCTGGATGGCGTCATCGAAGCGTCGTGTGTAGGCGTCTGATGCGGAGCAGTGGCCCATGGACAGTACCTGTATCTCCCCCAAGGTGTTATAAATGTGGTGAGGCGCCTGCTTTCCTGGTCCAGTTCCACCTGGTGGAAACCCCAGTAAGCGTCGGCTACAGTGTTCAGAGAATATTTAGGGACGCCTGACACCATGTCGAAAGGAACTGGGATGTGGTGGGTCTCTTTGCGGCAGGATGCGTTGAGGCGCTGAAAATCGACCGTCCGTCGTGGCTGACCTAACTTTTTGGCCACAACTACCATGGGTGCGCACCAGTCTGTGGCCTCTCCTACCGGAACTGGCTGGATCACTATTCTCACGTCCTCGTCTAACTGTGTTTTAACCTCGTCTTCCCAGTGTTTAGGCACTTGAGCTGGTGTGTGGCAGGCGAATGGAGTTGCGTTCTCCGTCGGGTGTATGTGGTGTGATTCACTTGCCATCACAGGTAGAGGATGTCGAGAAGTGTTGAATGTTGTGGAGGAAGTGTTGCAACAGCCACTGCTCTAATCGGGCGGCATTTTCCTCGCGTGACGGTCAGGGAAGTGCGGTGGGTCGTTGTGCCAACGCCGCCTGCTATGTTGCCATTACTGGTGCTGTCCTGGTGGTGTCCTCGTCGGCGATACTGCCGGACGCAAAAGGAACATCCCGCCAATCCTTCTTACTGGCAACGTCCTGATACGCAGTTTCGTAGGTACAGCACACGACACGCAATGCATCGACACTTGTTATCACATGACTGGTAGACGTGCCTTTTCAGTGACTCGTCATTCAAGCCATCAGTTTCCTTAATAACATATACTCTGATAGCCTGAGCTCACATTGGGGACAATCAGCGTTCTTCTGCGCACACCTAACGAAGTGAGCACTCACTGACTCGTCGGGTCTTTACACCACTTTAAAAAACTCTGCCCACTGCACTGCCTGGTTAACTAAACGGAGCACAATTTTAGTGATGGCATCTAAGGCAGCGTCCTAAGGCGGCATTTTACACCACACATCAAAAGCATACCTTGAGTCCAGTGCCTGCTGCAGGGCTGGTGAGCAATGTAGCTGAATGTGGGGAACGACATCCTTGAGGGGAGGGGGAGGACTTGCACAATCGTAGCCAGCATTCCACAGATATTTTCCACGATCTAAAGCTGGCAGATGACATCTCTAACTCACATTTTCTTGGTGCGGTCGGGGCCGGCTTCTGCTGGGTGGTTGCTGCAGTGTTATCTGGCATCCTGAGTGCCGCCAGGTCAGCTTGAAGTGACTGTATGGCATCCTGTTGGGTCGACAGTGCAGCTTGAGCCTGGCTAAGGACTGGCATGAGGGCCTGGGGCACGCCTTGTGATCCCCGGTTCGTTTTTGCGGGTGTGGCGTCGTGATTCCCGCGTATGGAAAAGCCAGTGTCCTCCTCGTGGGCGTTATTCCATAATTGGGCCTGTTGCGCTATGCCATTGTTGAATTGCATAGGTCCTAGACTTCACTGCGCCATGTAGGGTTGCTTGCAGGTCCAAGGGCTATGACTATGCTGCCAATGGTTATGCTGCCAAGGGCTATGGCCATGCTGCGTGAAGTTCCTACTGCCGTCTATGGGAAAACATATACATATCCAACAGATTTTGACTTCCTTCATTATTTATTTTTTTATTTACCTATTTGTTTATTTATTTATTTATTTATTATGAACAAAGAGAAGTTTACTATGGAGGTTGGAGTTTCATTTTGAGCGGCCCGGCCCGGCCCGACCCGACCGTAATAATAAAAAGCCCCGTACACATTATGTATCATGATGCGCATCGTGTTGAATGGATGTGTTGAAAAAGTCGTTTTTCAACACGAAAGCGCATCACCAACGTGTTGCTGGGTCGGCTCGATTTTCAAATTGCAGCTCAGTGATGCATGACCAGTCAGAGCGACAGGACGTCCGGTCACGCTCCGCTCCAGCGCCGATGGCTCTCTAATCTACACCACCCGCCATACCCTTTGAGTGGACAAGGGCCAACACCAAACATTTCATTGAATTGCTCAAGGAACATCCATCTGTTTGGAACATCAAGTCCAAGCAGTATAAAATGAGAAACGTCAGAAGTGCAAGCTTGGAAACAATAAAATCAGACTTATCGAACTTTGCAAACTACATTGCGGGTACCATAAATATTTGATTGAAGCTTCCCTTCAGATGTCGCCGAGAAAGCCATTGCTTACACCACAAGGCTCTACGTTTCTTCCTCCTCAAAAGTTTCTTTTTTGCTGTACACAGAGCAACTACACTCCATAGTAGTCTCCTGGCAGATTCCATCATCGGCGCACATCCTCCCCGCATGAAAGTTGAACTGTCACTGAGCAGCTGGCGCGCGAGAAGTTGCCGAGAACAATGTGAGCAGTGATGCAGTACAGTTTGGCCGCTAGTAATTTTTTTCAACACCACTACTGCATCACGTGGCTGATACATGATGCATAATGTGTACGAGGCTTAACGCTGTTCAAACAGCGTTTGAACTATGCGGCCGATCGTAACGAAATTAGCACCATATGACTGTACAGTTATTTCAAATACATGTGATATAGCTGTCATCTCTATTGCGTAAAGTCAATTGGTAATTTGAAAAAAGTAGAAAGGTATCAAAAATGGGATGTCTACAAAACTACTCAATTTTCACAAACGTCTTTTTTGTATCAATAAGATCGGACGCATACCATTGAACGCTGAATAAAATTTCCTATCGAATGGTATATAGAAGTGTTATTTTACTTTCGTAAAATTTTGAGCTGGATTTATTTATTTATTTTTTTTCAGTATTAAGCTAGACGCTATGCGTCATAAGAACATAAGAAATAAGAGAAGCTGCAAGAAGTGACCAGGCTTACACGTGGCAGTCCCTGTATGAAATATACCTACCTATTTCCATCTATTATCCCCATCCATAAACCTGTCCAATTTTCTCTTAAAGCTCTCTAATGTCTCTAATTACTGAGTCCGTTCCACTCATCTATCACTCTATTTGTGAACCAATTTTTTCCCATCTCCTTCCTAAACCTAAATTTTTCAAGCTTGAACCCGTTATTTTTTGCTCTACCCTGGCTGCTGATCCTAAGAATTTTACTTACATCCCCTTTGTTATAACCCTTATACCACTTAAAGACTTCTATCAGGTCCCCTCTTAACCTACGTCTCTCTAAAGAATGTAAATTTAACAACTTCAATCTCGCCTCGTAAGGAATACTCCCCATCACCTGTATCCTTTTAGTCATTCTCCTCTGTACTGATTCTAATAGACCTATATCTTTCCTGTAATGTGAGGACCAGAATTGCATACGTAGTCTAGATGAGGTCTGACCAGCGCCAAGTATAACTTTAATATTACTTCCGGGCTTCTACTTTTAACACTCCTAAAAATTAATCCTAGTACCCTATTTGCCCTGTTTCTAACCTCTATGCATTGTTTTCCTAGAAGAAGTTCAGAGCTAACTATAACTCCTAAATCTTTCTCGTACCCTGTACCTACCAGAGTTTGGTTGTTTAATGTTTACCTACTGTGTGGGTTTCCTCTTCCTACGCTAAGTACTTTACATTTATTGATATTAAATTGCACTTGCCATCTGTCCGTCCATTCATTCATCCTATCTAAATTTGCCTGCAAGGCGATGGCATCCGATTCTGACCTAATTAATCTACCTATCTTTGTGTTATCCGCAAATTTACTAACATCACTAGTAATTCCACTACCCATGTCATTGATATATACTAAAAATAATCTTGGCCCTAATACGGATCCCTGTGGCACCCCACTAATTACATGAACCCACTCGGATTTCGAGCCGTTTATTACAACTCTCTGTCGTCTGTCGCTAAGCCATGACCCTATCCAGCCTAACACCTTCCCATCTATCCCGTGTGCACTAACCTTTCTCAGGAGCATTTGATAAGGTACTTTGTCAAATACTTTACTAAAGTCCAGATATAAGATATCATAATTATCTCCATTATCTACTGCCTCGTACACTTTACTGTAAAACTTAACAAGTTTGTCAGGCAAGACTTCCCCTTCGTGAAGCCATGTTGTGATTGATTTATCAAATTATATTTGTCTAAAATTTGTTCCCTAATGTTCCTCGCTATTATTGACTCTAATATTTTACCTACAACTGAAGTTAAGCTGACAGGTCTATAGTTAGATGCTAAAATTTTATCTCCTTTCTTAAAGCTGGGTACTACATTAGCCTACCTCCACATTCATCTGATCCTGGTGTCTCTGAACTTTTTATTCAATTTATCTCCTGTTGCACTATCTCCCTAGTTATGGAAATATCTGTCAGCTTCTCATTCTCATCTGCTCTAAACACCTGTTCACTATCTGGCATATCCTGCATGTTTTCCTCGGTGAAGACAGTTAAAAAATAATCATTCAGAATTTTACTAATCTCCTCCCCGGAACTAACCAGCTCCCTATCTGCTTCCTTTAATGGACCTAGAGTGTCCTTATTCTTCGTCCTGTATACTTGATAAAATCCCTTGGGGTCCGTCTTCGCCTGGCTGGCTACCTTTAATTCATAATTGCCCTTTGCTTTCCTCGTTAACTTCCTGACTGTTCTAACTAATTCACTATATTGTGACCTTAAAACTTCTTCACCTGCCCTTAATCTCTTATATATACTTCTCTTACGCCCTATATAATATTTTAACCTAGCAGTCATCCATTTAGGGTCATTTTACGTCCGTCCCGTTTGCAGCGGTATTCAAACGCTAATATCTCCGGAAATTGCCGCTACCTTTTCAATTAATGAACTGATTAACTTCATATTTTGTTGTTAATAACATTAATACAAGTTATAACGAAAAATAATTTCAGATTTCCATCCCCATGCGCTTCGCTCGTCAGTCGCCTTCCTTGGCGTTTTATTTGTGAAGATGCGTCAGGTCAGTTTTTGAGGGAAAAAAAAAAATTTTAAATAAAAAAATCTTTTAAGGGTCCATGAAACTGTACACCGTTTGCAGACGCTTCATGCTGCAGACACTATTTTGAAGAGAAGTGATAACTGGGGCAAAACATTTAATACCCACATTTATGATATGCATGTTTTAGTTGCTGCAGAAGAAAATCAACCAAATATGCTCTGGAAAGAAATGTGGCCGTCTTAAAAGTTGCACGGTTTCAGAAGCAATGAATCACGCATTTACATACCTTAAGGAAAATCGAGAAGAATGACCGTTATCTTTAAGTAAAATTTTTGAGGGATATGAAGGGTGATCTACCAACTGAGAAAATCATAAAATCTGAACTTAAGCAAAAATATGGAGACGTTGTTGTATCTATAAAAATATATATATATATATATATATATATATATATATATATATATATATATATATATATATATATATATATATATATATATATATATATATATATATATATATATATATATATATATATATATATATATATATATATATATATATATATATATATATATATATATATATACTGTCCTCGTGACACAGAGCACAAAATTCTGACATGCTTGGTATGAGAAGCAAAGCAATAATGATGAGAATGAAGAGTGTCATCAGATGGTTAAAACAGTAAAAATAATAGATGTGGACCTTTTGGTAATCCTCATATCTTTAGCTGGATCAAACAAAAACACAAACCTCTTAAAATAAGTCAGGGAAAATACAGAAAACAAAAAGTACACACCAATGTATGTGAGATATTGTTCAGTCATCAATGACACTATTCTTTTCTTGCATGTATTGGTGGGGCTGATTCTGATTCTGCTTTTTACAGATAAGGGAAACTAAAGTTCATAAAATTGTTGGAAAAAAAAACACGAAGAACTCCAAGAAGTTGCTAATGTTAAAAAAAATAAAAAAATAAAAAATGAACCTGCAAAGGTTGTTGAAGCAGGAAATTTTTCATTCTTCAGTTGTATGAAAATGATGTAAATCCCTTTGTGATCTGATATATCAATGCTTTTGTTGAATCAATTTGTAACAGTAAATTCACTTTGGATTCCTAGCCTCTTACAGACGCTGCTGCTCGATTTCATTCATTACCCACATATCACCAAGTCGAGAAGTGGTTGGGAAATGACTTGCTACGTACACAATGGGGCTGGAATGTGATTGCAAAAGGACCGGCCCCAATCACCATAGATAAACCTGCTCCTTCAGATGTGCTCAACAGTATATTCTGCAAATGTCTAAAAGGTTTTACGGCAGTCACTTGCAGCTGTAGAAAGGCAGGATTAACTAAAAATGTTCTGTGATATGTGTTGCATACAAGGGGTTATGTTCAAATTCTGACATAAACATAAAGAGGGCTGTGATGATCCCATTGATACAGTATTAGAAAACTTCCTAATGCCAAAAAGCTGCAACAACAACAAGAAAAAAAATAGAATAGGCAGAAGCTGCAATTTCACGTCCTGTACTGTCAAAATACTTTACAAATTATAATAAAGGTGGAAGGACTTCCTTGCAAGAAAATTTTCTAACCTGCGCCATGAAAAAAAATGGTGCGAACATTGTCGAAACTACAATGTCAAAACTATGTAACTTATTGAAAATGGGTATGGAAATCTGCGGAGGTAGACGGATGCAAAATATGATATTAAGTACCTATCACGAAGACAATAAAACTTATTGCAGCTTTCTATGATTGATTGATTGATTGAACTTATTGATTCGCAACATCGCGGTCATATAGCGCCGAAACAAAACTTAAAAAAGAAGATCGCAGGTTAAAATAATTATATAAAAACTACGTTATGGTATGGTGAAAATATTATAAATCACTAAAAAATGGAAACAAAAAAGGAAATGGGATGAACCATCAAAGACATGAGCGCTAAAAATGAGAGGGATGCTATTTGAATGTTTTAATTCATTAGTCTGATTTAAAATGACGGGGTACTGACCCCACTGACCCAAACAGTTAAGTCTGGCGTTATTCCTATATGTACCCAAGACACTGACCCCACTAACCCAGGCCCCAAGACCCAGCGATGTTCGTTAAGTGTCTTCCTCACTTGCCTCCAGGTTCTCCCAGTGGAAGAATAAAGTTCCGCCCAATAATATATTACTGATGAAATAAATAAAAGAAAAACATTTAAATGTCAATCTATAATTTGTTTAAAAGACCAGCCTTCTCCATAAACATAAGGATCTCATGTCCCGGGGATAGAGCCCTCTCTGCAAGTATTAGGGATATCTGGAAAGTCCCATCCTCATCGCGACAACGGAAGATATCGCTCCTGCAGCTCCACTAGGCTGAGACACTCCACAACAAATATCGCACTGTAAGAAGAACTAAGCAGTCAACACAAAATGGTTGTGTTTCCCGGTACATGAGGTTACCATGAGTGAGACGCATGTGACCCATCCAGAAACGGGCCAGTGCAGTTTCTGAGCTGCGCTCCTGCACATGGACATAGGTCTATGTACGAAAAATAACATAAGATATTTCCCTCATCTTAGGGCTTGCAACCAGAGCCTCCCACTTGTCTTCCCAAATGGCAAGAACTACCACCATTACACTGGAGTATAAGTCATGCAAAGGAATGGGGCTGGAAGGAGCAAACCGAGTTGCCGTCTCTTTGGCCAGCCTATCAGCCTTCTCATTCATTTCCCAAGACCCAACAAAACCCAACATAAAACCACTGAAAAAAGAACTGATAAAGCAAGTGTTTCACAACAGAAACAACATTAAAAATCATAAAAGATGAAAAGGGAAGAGTGAAAATAATTCTTAAAACTAGGATAATGGCAGAAAACTCTGCCATAAAAAATAGGCAACACCGGGGAGGCTCCCGCCTCAACAGAATGAAGGAAAGATAATACTAAATCTGACTCCATCTTCAGATTTTCACCCGTCCGTAAATACAGGGATGTAGTCAGAATGTGTGGAATAATGTTCCAAGAATAATACACGGGACTGAAAATCCGGAAAAAAAAAAGTTCTTATCAGGAATATCCAGGCCGCACACAGAAATGTGTGGGAATTGCCATTAACCAACTCTAGGAGACCTACAAGGTCATACAGAGGCAGAAGGTACATTTAATGCCACCACAGCAGATTCAACTCTGAAACCGAAAGTTTTAGGGAAGCTCGGGTGAGACACAGCTGAGAACGTGAACCGCGGTAGACGGTCTTACAAGAAACTGATTCGGAAAGACGATGTACACTATACCAACACCTTAACAATAAGGACTGGCGACGCAAGTCCAATGGAAGGACACCAGCATTCACCAGTAAGCTAGGGATTGGGGATGAGCGGAATGCATCAGTTGCCAAGGGAACGCCACCATGGTGAATCGAGTCCAACACACGAAGCCGAGCCTCAGTACTAGAGGAATAAACCTCACAACCATACTCAAACTTAGAAAAAACAAGAGTTCAGTGCAAGAGGAGGGATGTCTGTCTGTCAACATTCCAAGAGGTATGATCCCTAAGGCACACCACACCAATGACACCAATGACACAGCGAAAAGTGTGACACTAAGGATACCTCCTTGCGGTACGCCATCTTCCAGTGGACGAGTCTCAGACAGAACGCCCCAATCCATACCCATAAAAAATGATGAGATAAAAACTTTTGTATAAAAATAGGGAGTCGGCCACGGAGAATGAACTCGAACAGACTGAGTAAAATGCCATGGCACCAAGTCGTGTCGTTTGCTTTCTCCAAATAAAAAAATATTGTAGCCCAGTGCTGTTTTTTTCCCGAAACCACATACCACATACATAAGTACCACATAAGCCTGACATTAACCATCTTTTCCAGCAACTTATAAACGCATGAAGTTAGGGAAATTAGGCGATAATTGGTCGCGAACTGAAGATCTTTTCCTAGTTTTAAAGTGTGAATAAGTACTGCAACACCCCAAGAAGAGAGAAAATCACCAGTATTCCAAATAAAGTTATAGAGTTTAAGTAAAAATAAAAAGTTCATCGGACATGTGGCGCAATAAGGAGAATAAAGAATATCATCGGGACCAGGGGACGAACCAAGGCATTGGGACAAAGCCATTCGTAGCTCGGACAAAGAAAATGGGAGGTAAAAGTGACGCTAACAGTGACTTAGCTGCAGTAGGATCCTTTCTGGAAACACTAGCAAAGTGCTCGGCAATCAGATCGACAACTGTCTTAGGGCCTGTCCAGCATGGGATAAAACAAGTGCAGAATACTTCCCAGATATCTTGTGGGCTCTGTTGAGGACCTTGGTGAGTGGAGTGAGAACTGAGGTGGAGGAGAAATAGCTCTTCCAAGAATCCCGCTGAGCCTTCTCTAAGGAGAGACGCGCGCGCGGGCTCGCGTTTGTCGAAAAGCTTCCAGGCAGTGGATGTACCCGCGATGTCGTCAAAAGCGAGAAAAGGCAGCACGCTTTTTTTTTCGGACAACAGCTGTATAATCAGTATTCTATCAGGGAAGAGGACGTTTAGAAAAACCGGCCAGAGGTCTTGGGGACGGATCGAAGAGCAGTGGAGTACAAGAAATCATTGAATCATGTTGCAGTCTCTTCACAATTTCCTATCTCATCTACTGAGAGAGCAGGGTTGCTGAGTTCTGTGGATAGCTGCCAATTCGCCTTGTCTAAACGCTACCGGGGAGGACGTGGCTGTGGTGTAGAATCAGTCTTTAATAAAATTGGGAAGTGATCGCTTCCGATAAAACATGATAATTAAAATCAAGGATTTAGAGGCAGAGAGAGAGAGAGAGAGAGAGAGAGAGAGAGAGATCTATTCCTATAAAAGTACCAGTTTGGCTATAGAAATGGGTCATGTCTCCTGAGTTTAAAATCTCTAATCATGAAACTTCGATAAAAGAAGCAAGTAAAAAAAATACGAGGGTTGATAGCTTCTTTCCACAAAGGATGACGACCACTGAAGTCTCCCAATAAAAGAAAAGGAAACGGAAGAAGAGTATTTAAAAGGTTGTCAAGTTCATTCCTTTTCGATAGGAATACTATAGGATACTGGAAGCCAGATACCGACTGTACCGTGTATAAAAACGATTTATAAAAACCTTAACAGCAAGAACCTACAGCAGCAAGTGAACCTGAAGGTAGGTAAAAGGAATATGTTTTCTAATAAAGATGGCAGTGTCACCATGGTGGCCTTGACCAGGACCACTATACCCAGGAGGACTAAAGTGAGTGGATTCTCCGAGCATTGTCTCTTGTAAAGAAATACAAGCAGGAAAAAACACAGAGATCAATAACCGGAGTTTCTCCCAGAAAGCAAGCAAACCACAATTCCATTGCAAGAGCTTGAATATTGCTACTTTGATGGGGTTTTTCAGGGAAGCCCTAGAAGAAAGCTTCCTTTACTAACCTAGCGAGTTACCTTACTCGGCAAGGCTTATCTGGTCCCACGTTGCATGTAGGCGCTGAAACCTGAGACTGAATAACTGTTGCGGGAATAGCTACCCGCACACGAGTCTCTGAAAAGACCGGAGGAGTAGGATTCCTGGACAGAGACAGATTGGTATCAGTCCTGGAGGAGGACCTATTGATTAATGACGTCTGTCTCAGGGCCATCAGATACCCCAAAAAAAGATCTTTCTAGGGTGAACATCTGTTGAGTCTAGGGACTCAGCACATCCCGGGAACGTTTTTGGTGGGACTGAGGAAGAACCTTAGGAGATTTGTTTGTATATGTCTGTGAAGGCTTAAAAACCTTGGGAGGTGTTCATGGTTGGAAATGCATTTGGGCATGGACTTCTACAATATGAACTCTTGTACAAGGAGTCTCTGATATAGATGAAGATGCAGTAGAGAGCTTATCTGTGATATTTTCCAAAATAGAGCCTGAAAGAGCGACATTCTCACAAGAACGGGAAGAAAAAATTGATGGTTGAGAAAATCGGGAACGTCTTACTACTGTATTACCTGTAGTACAAGTGAAAAAACTAGAGTGAAGGGAAGAGACATATGTCTGTTTCACCATCCTTCTGTCTAAATAGATGTTCCCACCTTGCCTATCAAGACTTATTAGCTGAGAATTAAGCCAGCTGATGGATGTCCTGCTCGAGACGGTACCTCTCGCATTGTCGACAACGTAGCGGGTGAGCTTCCCTGCAGTAGAAGCAATAAGGTTCTGATTCGCATTCAAGAGTAGTGTGTGAGTCAAGGGCAGAGCAATGACTGCATCGAGGTCATTTTATACAGTTCTTCCTTCCATGACCGAACTCATAACACAAGTAACACTGTAAAAGACGATCGATAAAACTCTTTACTAAGAGAGAAAGAGGACCAATCGTAACATGCTCAGGTAGAAAAGAACTGTAGAAAGTGACCATGATCATATTGCTATTCCCTCTAATTTTTTGCCCCTCGCTGAACATTATCAGAACATAACTGAAAGATGTCATCTGTTAACTCGTACAGATCGTGGTTGTAAATGTGTCCTTTGCGTAATTAAACTTTCGGTATGGCTTGATGAATTTAAAGATTCCATCAGAAGGGCAAGTTAGATGGAGGAGCATCATCGCTTGTGTTAAATCTTTAGCCCAGATCAACACACATTTACCATATTTCATGATGTTATTTGTAGGGAGCACTCCTATCTCCCTTCCTAGATTTTTAGCTGCAGGAATAAAGTTACCTCGACCTTCCCTATAATATGCTACAAAACAGTAAGGTGTAAGTGTGTGGCAAACTTTTGGAGCACAGTCTTCAGCATCACCAAGGATATTACGACAATAATTATTCTCACTCTCAACTACATTGCTATAGCGAAGGATCTTAGCAATTCAACTGTCTCCAAGACAAAGAAAATTTATTGCCTCAAAAGCAGATGTAAATGGCATATAACACCGATTAGAGACAAAATAACTGTCGTATTCCAGGCGGATACGGAGAACCGTTTCAAAAGGCTTGAAAACCGAGTGGATAGCATGGTACGACATGGAGGCATAGACAATCTACGCAGTCAAAGCCTTACACGAAACAGGAAATTATTAAAATTTGGTATGTCACTGAAAAAAATTTACAGATAACACAACAATACAATGGCTTTTAAATGCTGCTTTTTAAAATAAGTGTGTTTGGCTCCCTGTGCGGGGATCTGAGTGCTGCGTCCTGGAAAGAAACAGCCGTCACTTCACTGTGGCGATACCTGTCATCCAGGGGCCGGCGGGAGGAATGAGAGGCCTTAATAGTGTCGCTGTGCCTGACGGTCGGAAGCAGACTTGGTTGCATCACACCCGGGAAGGAGTATGTTTAGTTGAGAGCAGCCCAAGGGCGCCTCTTATTTTTGCCAAGACAGTGGCGTTTTTTGTTTTATCAGTTTTTATGGGTGTGGCGCAAAGGCTCCACGGAGCCAGGAACGAGCAAAAGGGAGTGACATTGTGGGTAGTAAAGGCCCGGTAGTGTTTGGCAGGGAAGTATTTTGCCTGACCCTGCCGTGATGATGATGCACCAGGAGACTAAGGTCCCTGGTGGCCTCATTGTGTGTTGCAAGGAGGCAGATATGTATTTGCATGGTGTCTCTGATGCTTGTGCAGTATGGAGAGGAAGATACAGATGGAGCAGTGTAGTGAAGAGCGTAGAAGTAGAGGTGAGAGTTGGCGCAGAAGTAGTGAAGACAGAGGATCAAGGAGACGACGGAGACGATGGAGGAGTGACCAGAGTCACAAGCAGAGGTGGAGCAGCTATGGATGCTGGAAGAGAAATCTCAATATGATGTCCTGCAGAAGAAAGCTTGCACACGGGTGGAACAGAGGAGACCACAGGTCCTGGCGTAGAACCAGAGACGGGTCTGGGAGGAGAAAAAAGAAGCGGCAGTCCGAGTTGAGCCTAGTGGGATCACTATTATGTTGTGTATTAATTATTCAGGTCAATGCTAAAGTAGCCCTTGAAGTTTTGTGATGAGTATGCACCCTTTGTTTAAGTTTGCTGATGGGCCCGATGAGTTGTGTGTAGATTATGAATTTGTTGTTCCTAAAATTCTCATAAGCTGTTGTATGTCTTCCAAAAATTTTTGTTTATAAGTGGGCGTGTTGTGTGCAGAAAAATAACACGATATAAAATGAAGAAAGTAGTAAGAATGAATGAGAGAATAATAATGAAAGGGGAGAGGTGAGAAGAGAGACAGGTTGGGAGCGAGACTTGGATGTGTCCCGGACACGGGGCTACGAAGCCTGACGCTTCTAGAATGATATTTATTCAGTCACTCATGTTCCCTACGTACATTTCTTTACTTCCCTTTTTCCATTCAATTTGAGTCTCAATCAGTATTTAGGAGAAGAGTTGCCCTTGACACTGAAGTAATCAGTATTCATTTAGTTTAATCAGTATATGTATTTTTTTTTTCTTTAAGTAAAGTATTTTATTCAACTAAAGACCACTCGGGAAGCAATGTGTGGGCGGGTGTACATATGTACGTGTGTCGCCCCCTCCCCTTCCTAGTACCCCCTCCTCTTATCAACTGAGCGGGAGAGTGGCGCACTTTCTCGAAAGTCAGTCACTACCCAGGACCGGAGTGAACGTCCTGAGATGTGCTCTAATATATGACGGAGAGCCGGACGGGATAACAGTTAGTTGGGTCAGTTGCCTTAAGGAGATAAGTGAGTCTGCCCCGGCTTACTTATATAGACTAGGAGTCTCCATAGTAGTCTGCCAGTAAGGTATGCCACGCATGCCAGGGGAGTGATTCTTCGGCTGCGTGTGTGCATAGACCGAGTTTTGTGCACAGGGAGTGGTGGCTGACACTACTGTGGGTTCGTGGGCACTCTTTTGTAGTAATTTCTCAGTGTCTCTTGTTAGTGAACTTGTGTCTTAAATGTTACTGCTGGCTGAGGCATTTCAACCGCAGAGGACTTAAATAATTAGATGCGTAAGGAACTTTACTCTCTCCTCAGGAGGGAGTAAAGGCTTTTTAGGAGGCAATAAACGACACTACTCGGTTTGAGGCTATAACACTGTTGGACAGTGGGAGGACTATTACGGAAGGTGGATGTCCAACGAGGTATTGCACCTCGACCATATACATGTTAACTGTTTTTCCTAGACGTGGATGTCAATTCTTTCGCAGCTGTGAGTGTTAAGTGTTGCTTATTTCCATTGTCTGTGTGTCGCTAAAACAGTCTGGCGGCCTCAAATTAGTGTGACCTGGAGTTACGACCATTGTGAAAAGGGTGCAGGGTAACAAGGGACCCTGTATACCTGTCTTTAAGCCCTGCACTGAGTCAACACAGTTAAGGAAGTTAGTCTAGGTGCGGCAGTTGTGTGATGGGGCTGGGAACGGTGGTCGTAAAAAAAAATAAATAAATAATAATAATAATAATAATAATATATATATATATATATATATATATATATATATATATATATATATATATATATATATATATATATATATATATATATATATATATATATATATAAGCATCCAGCACGAGGGAGAGTAGGAAGAGATGTAAGTGACCCCGGTACGATACGCAACCCTGACTCCAGAGCGACTGAGCATAGGATATCCTGTTACTGGCAATATATAAACACTGGCAAGGGTAACAGTTCTGACAATGCCCACCTGGAAGTTAAGGCACTGAAACCTCTTAAGGTTGAATATGATTTCAGGAAATATCCTAGTTTTAAGGATACCTTTAAAACCATTATTGTCTCACAATATGAAAAAAATAAAATAATTGCTGGTGAGAAACTGCTGAAGGTTATATTGAAATGAAAAAAAAAATCTATGAGGAAATGATGAAGATGTTAGACAAACAGTTTGATAATAAAAAAAAAATAAATAAATAAATAAAAAAATTATTGATATTGACATAAAGGTTCATGACATGGTTTCTGTGGTAGAACGCTGTTATTTAGATTTGACGAAGAAATTGCTGTCAGCATTAGGTTTCAGAAACAAGAATGGATAATAGTGGATGATAAAATTTATGATAAGTTCTTGTAATTTCACGAACTACTGAAGTTTCTCCTAAATGAGAAGATGGTCATAGAGTATTTTGAATCCTGTGTTAGGAACATGAAAATCTGAGACTTGGACTGTTTGCATTATAGGAAATTTAGGGAAGGCGGGGGAGTCAGGAGTTTATGATGAAATTAGAAGACTGCTGGAGGATCAAAGGAACATAAATAATACGTTTAAGGAGTTTAGAGTTCAGCTTGTCAACGTTTCCAATGTAAATAGAAAAACAATAGGTAAGAGATGTTGGGTTCTTGATTATGATGGACATGACATAAATGAATAATATAAATTCATATTTTTGAATAGTATGGATTAGTTGGAGGCAACAAATAGAAAGGATGCATGTTTCCGATGTATCGGTAAAAAAAAAAAAAAAAAAAAAAAAACTATGTAGGTCTGGTTTGATGTGATGTAAAAGACGGTGAGAGCAATAATATTTGTGATAGGAGTTTCCATCCATTGTCTCATGGCTCATTCAGTGATAATACTGTTTCAGTATTATCACTGATCACAGTATTATCAGAGATGTGTTAGCAAAGAATACACTATTAAGTCAAAGGTTGTTGGTATGGGCAAGATATCAGCACACTTGTGGATTTGTCCCAGGTGTCCAACATCTTCCATGATGTTGATATGGGAATTATGAGTAGACATAATGGAAAAGTTGATATGTTGGTTAGTACAGATTTTTGTGAAAGGCTTCCACAAATCATCAAAACAGAAGATGAATTACAGTTATTAGAAAATAGTATTGGATATTGTGTGAGAGGAAGCCACCCTTTATTATGCAGTAATCCAAGTAAAGTAGGTCATCTAACAACTACATTGTGAATAAAGTTATTAAACAGAATAGTCTCTGAATATGCCAAGGCCTATCAAGGAAAAGTAATAGATATGATACGAAGAGGTGTGACCAGCAAGGTAAAGTATGGAGACATTAATGGTTATGATCGCCCTATACATTATGTATAGATACGTGCCGAAACGAGAACTACCCCCAGTGAGGTCTAAAGCACTGGATCACTGTGAACTTATCATTAAACCCAGCTGTGACCTCACAAAACGTTTCGTTTTGTGTCTCACAACACAAGGGGGCAGTCACAGCCTGCCATCTAAAGACAACTCTTCCTCCACTACAAGCACCTAATAACACACACACCCTTGTCATGTTACTGGCCGAGTTTACCTTGAATGGGATCACGTTTTCTTAGTGTCCCCGTGTTCCGGTTACCTGCCATTCGGGCATTATCCTTATTATTGTTATAAGTAGTGTAAGGCTTATTTACCTATTTTATATCATTTAGTATTATTCTCTTCATAATTTAAGTTCTCTATATCCTTGTATGTATAAGGGAGGAAGTATAATTGAGGTGGAAATACGTTGGAAACGAGGGGAGCTTGAGTGGACAACAACACATTCCAAGGAGGGGAGAGCAGAACGCCTTGGGTCGTGAAGTGGGGAGGAAGGTGGCGTTTCTCAGGGAAGGATCTTGGTGTGGATTGGTGATGGAGTGAGTTTGTGGAGGTATTAGTGGTATAGCGGTATAACCTTGATATCCAGGATCAGGTTACTGAGTCTTTTGTGGTACCAAGAGCTCTTGTCCGCTGAAATTCGGTTTTTGAGTTGTGCCGGTGACGCTGTTGGAAGGGGTCATATGTCAAACTGGCAGCCATTTTGTGAGTGGAGGTTGTGGTGTTGACCTTGGAAGCTGGTGTTCTGGTGTATTGGTGATTTTAGGGATGATGTTATGGTGTTATGGGTAATCTTTGGTGATTATGGTAATCTCCTGTGAGGCTTGAGGAGGTGAAATACGGGAATTATTGTCTGGGGACGCGGTAGTGGCGTCTGAGTAAATTCCTGCGGTTGAGGGGAAATATTTCTGTAACTGGTGGAGGTGTAAACGGGTTTCTGGTGTTGTGGGAAGTGACGAGAACGTCATGTAGTAACGTGTACTACCTCATGTTGTTTGTGAATTATTATTAGTATTAATATATGTGCTTGTAACATAGAATAATCGTGTTTTCTACTCCCCCAACATCAATCTGGTATTGGAGGTAATTCTAGGTGTGCTGAGTCAAGGTAAAGGTAGGGTGAGAGATAATTCTGGCGATTTCAGATAGGTCGGGTAGGCACTCGAAGCCTTTAAAAATCCAGACCTTTAAAAGTTTCCGGGATCAGTGTAACGTCCACTTTCTTGGAGAGATAACCGGGATCGTACGATCGCAAGTAAGTAAGCGATCGTGACACCCTTCACTCAAGCATTCAAAATTATCAAGACGACTCCTACACCAGCCTCAGAGTCACCATCTGGGGAGGGGACCACAAATGTCCCCAGCTCGGACTGCTCTTCTGATAACGACCCTAAGTGTCTTGATACCCCCCTTAAATTTTTCTTCATTAACTCCTGCAATATTCGCGGTCTAAGGTCTAATTTTCAATCTAGAACACCACCTCTCCTCTTCTAAACCACATCTTTTCCTCACTGAAACTCAGGTGTTTGAGGCAACTGACAGTAGCCCCTTTTTTGTTCTCTCCTACTTTATCTATCCTCATTTTCAATCCAAAGCTCGATGCTGTGTTTATGTGCGCAACGACTTAACCTGTTCCTGTGCCCACACTCTTGAATCTTCTGATTCTTCCACCATCTGGCTACAGACCACAGAGTCACCCTCAAACTAAATTTATCTGTGCTGTATACCTCTCACCTAACTCCTCTGACTATAAGAAATTTTTTGACTACTTAACTTCCAAAGTGGATCACATTCTGACTCTCTTCCCTTTTGCAGAGATCTCCATTCTTGGAGACTTCAATGTTCACCACCAGCTTTGGCTTTCCTCTCCCTTCAACGACCATCCTCGTGAACTAGTCTTCAGCTTTGCTATCCTGCACGACCTAGAGCAATTGGTGCAACACCCTAATCGTATTCCTGTCCGTCTTGGAGATACGCTCAACATTCTTGAACTTTTCCTGACCTCTAAGACTTCTGTTTATGTTGGCACCCTCCCTTCTCCGCTGGGCTCCTCCGATCACTATCTTATATCTGTATCTTGTCCTATCGCTCCAATCTCTCCTCAGGATCCCCCCTAAGTGGAGGTGCCTCTGGCGTTTTGCCTCTGCTAGTTGGGGGGGACTGAGAAGGTATTTTGCTGAATTTCCTTGGAATGACTACTGCTTCCGTGTCAGAAATCCGTCTTTGTTTCTTCTTTGCTTCTTCTTTTTTCCCTCCATTGTTTCAATCAGATGGCACCTCTGCTATCACATCTATCTCTAAAGCTGAACTCTGAGCTCAAACATTTGCTAAAAACTCTACCTTGAACTATTCAATGATTGTTCTTCCCTCTCCTCCACCCTCTGACTACTTCATGCTATCTGTTAAAATTCTTCGCAATGATGTTTTCCATGCCCTCGCTGGCCTAAGCCCTCGGAAGGCTTATCGACCTGATGGGGTTCCTCCTATTGTTCTCTGAAACTGTGCCTCCGTGCTTGCACATTGCCGAGTCAAACTCTTTCAACTCTGTCAACATCTACCTTTCTTCTTCCTGGAAGTTTGCCTACATTCAGCCTGTTCCTAAAAAGGGTGACCGTTCTAATTCTTCAGACTACCGTCCTATTGCTTTAATTTCCTGCCTACCTAAAGTTTTTTTTAATCTATCCTCAACAGGAAGATTCTTAAACATCACTTCACAACCTATCTACTACAACTTTCTATCTGTTCGCAAGTATGGGTTCCATCACGGCCGCTCTACTGGTGATCTTCTGGCTTTCTTTACTAAGTCTTGGTCATCCTCTTTTAGAGATTTTGGTGAAACTTTTGCTGTTGCTTTGGATATATCAAAAGCTTCTGAAAAAGTCTGGCAAAGCTTTGATTCAAAGTACCCTCCTGCGGCTTCTATCTTTCTCTCTGTAACTTCATCTCAAGTTTCCTTTCTGACCGTTCTATTGCTGTTGTTATACACAGTCACTGTTCTTCTTCTAAATCTATTAACAGTGGATCTCAGGGTTCTGTACTGTCACCCACTCTCTTCTCATCACTCATCATTGACCTTCTAAACCAAATTTCTTCTATCCACTCCTACGCCGATACCACCCTGCACTTTTTCCATGTCTTTTCATAGATGTCCAACCCTTCAGGAAGTGCACATTTCACGCAGGGAAGCCACAGAATGCCTGATTTCTGATCTTTCTAAAATTTCTGATTGAGGCAGAGCAAACTTGGTATTGTTCAGTGCCTCAAAAACTCAATTCCTCCATCTATCAACTCGACACAATCTTCCAGACAACTATCCCTTCTTCTTCAATGACACTCAAATGCCCCCCATTTGCCCCGTCTTCTACATCCTCGGTCTATCCTTTACTTATAATCTGAACTGGAAACTTCACATCTCATCTCTAGCTAAATCAGCTTCTCAGAAGTTAGGTGTTCTGAGATGTCTCCGCCACTTTTTCTCACCCGCCTCCCATTCAGCTGCTAACTCTGTACAAGGGCCTTATCCGTCTATGTATGGAGTATGCTTCACATGTCTGGGGGGTTCCACTAATACCGCTCTTCTAGACAAGGTAAAATCAAAGGCTTTTCGTCTCGATCAACTCCTCTAACTTACTGTCTTCAGCTTCTCTTTCATCGCCGCAGTGTTGCATCTTTAGCTTTCTTCTACCGATATTTTCATGGTAACTGCTCTTCTGATCTTGCTAACTGCATGCCTCCCCTCCTCCCGCGGCCTTGCTGCACAAGACTTTCTTCTTTCTCTCACCTCTATTCTGTACACCTCTTTCATGCAAGAGTTAACCAGTTTTCTCAATCATTCATCTCTTTCTCTGGAAAACTCTGGATCTCCCTGCCTGCTTCTGTACTTCCACCTTCCTATGACTTGATTTCCTTCAAGAGGGAGGTTTCAAGACACTTGTCCTTCAATTTTTGACTACCGCTTTGGGTCCTTTTATGGGACTGGAATCTCAGTGGGCTTTTTTTTTATTGGATTTCTGTTGCCCTTGGCCAGTTTTCCTCCTACATAAAAGAAAAAAAATATTGTACCCCATCATGAAGGTTTGAAACCTAGGTTTCGTTTTATTCTTGTTAGGATATTTTTTTTTACTCTTCTAATCAGTATTTAGGGCATATGTTAAATGATTACCGGACTAAATGATCTAGTTTCTTAAGAAATGTCACTGGCATCTTATTGATATTCAGGGAGAACTATGCGGTGATATTTGGAAAATGTAGGTGCCAGTGTGGACATACGTCCATGGGCGGAAAGTTACAGAAGTTACCTCAGCCATCTTCGTGATGGTAACCACATCTTCCCACCTGCCCTGCCAACGAGCAAGAACTGCCACTCTTATATTGGACTATAAGTCATGAAAGGGAATGGGGTTGGAAGGAGCTACCCGAATTGCCGCCTCTTTCGCTAGCCTAGTCCTTCCCATTCCCCTTGAACTCCAATATGTGCAGGGACCCAGCTAAATGCGTGACAGCTTCTACATGTACATACACTGTAAAATTTATAGCCACTCAAGAATCGATAAAACAAGTGGGTTAAGGGAAGAAGGGCTACAATGTTGAAAAGCGGAAAGAACACTACGAGAATCGCTAAAAATTGTAAAAGATGAGGTGGGAAGATTAAAAAATAATTTTTAAAGCTAAAATAATGGCAGACTGTTCTGCCGCAAAAATTGAGGCAACATTGGAGAGGCTACCTCCACTGGGGAGAATGAAGGAAAGATAACATCAAATCTGACTCCATCTTCAGATTTTGAAGCGTCCTTAAATACAGGGATGGAGCTGGAATGTGTGGAATAGTACTCCAAGAATAATACACGGGAATCATAAACCGGTAATAAGTTTTTATTAGGGATAGCAGGATCGCAGACAGAAATATCTGGGAATTGCCAGCAACCATCTCTAGGATACATACAGGGACTTACAGAAACCGAGGGTACATTTAATGCCGCCATATCAGATGCAACCTTAACACCAAAAGGTTTAGGCAAACTCGTGTGAGACGCACATAAACGGGAACGTGAATTACGGGAGACGGCCACAGACGAAAGGAGTCGGGAAGACGTTGAACATGATACCAGCACTTCAATAATATAGACTGGCGACGTAAGTCCAGCGGAACCTGCATCCGCCAATAACTTAGGAATTGGGCATGAGCGGAATGCACCAATTGACAAGCGAACACCGACATGGTGCACCGAGTCCAACACGCAAAGTCGAGCCTCAGTAGCAGAGGAATAATCCTCACAACCATACTCCAACTTTGAAGGAATAAGAGTTAGGTGCAAGAGAAGGAGGGTTTGTCTATCAGCGTCCCAAGAAGTATTACCCAAAACTCTTAGAAGTGAAAACGCCTTCATGCATGCTGCTGTAATATAAGGAAGTTGGGGTACCCAAGTCAGGCGACCGTCAAGTTTAAGTCCCAGGAAACGAGTTTTCTCCACACAAGAGATTCTTTTATCATACAGATACAAATCTGGGTCAGGATGAACACCACGAAGGCGGCAAAAATGCATGGTGAGTCTTCGAAGTCGAGAAACAAAATCCCCAAGTTGCAGCCCACTGAGAAATCCTATTGAGTGCCACCTGTAACTTCCTCCCAGTCAGTGGCATCCGCATTGTAGAAAAGGAAATAGACAAGTCATCGACATATAAAACTACCACGAACCCCTTCTGGAAGTACACCAATGACACTGTTATAGCTACAGCGAAAAGTGTGATACTAAGTATACTTCCTTGCGGCACACCATCTTTAAGTGGGCGAACTCCTGACAGATCGCCACCAACTTGTAACCGTAAAAAAACGACGAGATAAATATTGTTATATAAAAATAGAGTTAACCATGGAGAGCAAATTCGAACAGACTAAGTAAAATGCCATGACGCCAGGCTGTGTTGTAAGCTTTCTCTAAATAAAAAAAGACTGTGACATGGTGATGCTTATTATGAAATGCCTCACAAATAGAAGATTCCAAAGTATCAGTTATAGACCTCATTTTCCTAAAACTGTACTGAACAGGTGACAGGTAATTCCCTGTCTCCAAGTGCCACGTAAGCCTGCCATATACCATCTTTTCTATTAACTTACAAATACATGAGGTTAAGGAAATTGGACGGCAATTGGTCGGTAACTGATGAACTTTTCCAGGCTTTGGAATAGTAATAAATACAGCAACACTCAAGAAGATGAAAAATCACTGGTATTCCAAATAAAAATATAGAAGTCAACTAAAAAGGTGAAAGCTTCATCGGACATGTGGCGCAAAAATAGAATATTGGATGTCATCGGGTCCTGGATAGGAATCTTGGCACTGGAACAAAGCCATGCATAGCTCAGATAAATAACATGGGATATAAGATTCACCACCCGAGGAGAAAATTGACGCCAACAGATTCCAAGTATCAATGATGAAGGGCAATAGGTGCAGATGAGTTCTTTCTGGAAACTCTAGCAAGGTGATCAGCAAGCAGGTCGGCAACTGTCTTAGGGTCTACTACCGTTCCCCCATCATTGGATAGAATAGGTGGGTGAGGTGCAGAATGTAAATATTTTGCGAACTCTGTTGAAGACCTCGGTGACTTGTATGCAAACTGTGATGGAAGAGACACAACTCTTCCAAGACTCCTGTCAAACCCTTTTTAAGGTGCGGCGAGCATGGGCATGCGCTTGTCGAAAAGTCCAAGCAGTGGACGTCCCCATGATGTCGTCGAGAAAGGACGGCACGCTTTTCTTGAACGGCGGCTGTACAATCTGCATTCCACCATGGAACAGGACGTTTAGAAAACCGGCCAGGGGTCTTAGGTATAGACTGAATAGAAGCGGAGTGTAAGACATCAGGGAAGTACGTTGCAGCCACATCACAGTTTCCTAATTCATCCACTGAGCGGAAAGGGGTGTTGAGAACTGTAAATTGCCAATCAGCCTTATCGAGACGCCACCGTGGAGGACGTGGCTGTGGTTTAGAATCAGTTGACTCTAGTACAACTGAGAAGTGATCTCTTCCATATAAATCTGGTAAAACACTCCAATTAAAATCAAGAAAGGAATTAAAGGTACAGAGAGAAAGATCTATTGTCGTAAAAGTACCGGTTTGACTATGAAAATGGGTAATGTCTCCAGAGATTAAAATCTCTAATCCTGAATCCTCGATAAAAAAATTAAATAAATAAATAAATAAATAAAATATAAAAAAAAGCAAGTAAAAGATCACGAGGATTGAGAGCGTCATCTCACAGAGGATGGCGACCATTGAAGTCACGCAATATAAGAAGAGAGGAGGGAAGAGCATTTAAAAGGTTATCAAGCTCATTCCTTTCGATATGAACACTGGGAGGCAGATACAGACTGCACAATATATAAAAACGATTTATGAAAACCTTAACAGCAACAACTTGCAGCGGTGAGTGAACTTCTAGGTGGATATAAGGAGTATCTTTCCTAGCAAAGTTGGGAGTACCACCATCGTGGCGTTGACCAGAAATTGGAGTGGAGAAGAAAGCAAGATATCCAGGAGGACTGAAGTGAGTGGAGTATCCGAGCATTGTCTCTTGCAAACAAATGCAAACAGGATCCAAACCTAGAGAGCAACACCCGGAGTTCTTTTCAGGAGGCACGCAAACCGCGACAATTCCACTGCAGAATCTTGAACATTACTATTTTGAGGGGGTTTTCAAGGAAGCCCTAGAAAGAAGCTTCCCTTTGCCAACCTGACTAGGTACCTTATTTGGGCGGTGAGGTTTATCTGGTCCTGCATTACCTGTAGGAGCAGAAACCCGAGATTGAGAAACTGGTGTGGGGATAGATACCCGCATACTAATCTCTAAATCTCCTGAAAAGACCGGAGAAGGAGGATCCCTCGCTCTTGAAGGAGGATCTATTGGGAAAGGGGAGAGAGAGAGAACCTCTGTGTCCATTTCGGATGTGGAAGAAGCACTTTCATCAATTACATCTGGCTCTGGGTCATCTGACGCTCCCACACGGATATTTCTAGGGGGGATGCCCGTTGAGTCTTGGGACTCAACAGACCCCCGGGAAGGTTTCTGATGGGACTGCGGAGGGAGCTTGGGAGACTTGTTTGTATTTGTCTGTGGAGTAGGTTAAGTCGTTGCGCACATAGCCGTAACTTCGGCTTTATATTGAAAATAAGGATAGAGAAATTAGGAGGGAACAGAGAAGGTGCTACTGTCACTTGCCTCACACACTTGTGTTTCAGTGAGGAAAAGATGAGATTTAGTTGAGGAAAGGTGGTGTTCTACAGATCGAAAAGTAGATCTAAGGATACGAATGTTTTGGGGTGATTTAACTCTCGCTCTTATGTGACCCACTGACAGCGTACCCAAACTTTATAAATAAAAGTATCAATTTATTTTATACATATTGCCCAGGATGCATTCATTTATAATGCGGTCATCCTTCTTAATCACAGGTTAGAAGTAAGCAAGGCTGTAGCGAGAAGAAAAGGATACACTGTGTTAGGCATGAGAATGGAAACATATTTGAAGTAGAGAAGGACTGGACATCATGACTGGATGTCTTCTACAAAACATCATTATGAAAAATTAAAAGAAGAAAAAAAAAAAAACAGTGATAAGCAGGAGCTTAAATTTTTTTTCTTTTTTTTTAAATAAAGATGTGGTTTCCAGTTGAGATTATTAGTGAAGGACAGATAGAGGATGTTCAACGAAGAAGAGGGTAACAGTGAAGATTCATCGAAGAAAAGGGGTGGATATCTGGAAGGTTGTGTCGAGCTATTAGATGAAGTAATTGCTAAGTTTGCTCTTCCCTAATTAGAAATATTGGAAAGATCAGAAGTCAGGCGTTTTGTGCTTCCCTGCGTCAGATATGCAAAAAAAAAAAAAAAAAAATGCAGGGTGGTTTGAACAGCGTAGCAGTAAATAGGATAAGAAGTTTGGTTTAGAAGATCATTGCTGAATAATAGGAAAAGTGGGTGACAGGGCAGAACCCTTAGGAACACCACTGTTATTAAACTTGTAATAGTGGCATATGGGTTGCATACTATAACGGGGAGGGCTGTGTTGCACGGTCCCAGACTGTCTTCGTCTTGGGCTGGGTGGAGACGTATTTCCGACCTTACTCGCCCAGACTTATTATCGGAACCACTACTATGGCGTGGGCTTCCAGACAAACTGACGCCGGCCGCACCATCAGACACAACACCACTGGGCCCGCCAGATGTACCACTAATCCATTATGGCACAGGCCGATGCGCCAACACGTGGTCATATGGCCACATTGTTGCCTCCTTCAGGCTTTTAATTCTTTTCTCACGGAGCAGCGGTACTAACTCCTTCTCGGTCACGTTAATAAAATGCTCCATAACCATGAGTTCCTTTAACTCACAGTAAGGGGTGGCCTGTCCGCTAGCAACCCACTTTTCAAATGTCTCCTCTAGATAGCGAGCACACTCAAGATACGTCACTGGGCCTTTTCTTCCCTCAGCGGGACTGCAGCCTGTACGCCTCCGGCCGCAGCTCATAAACTCTTAGGATTTCAGCCTTAAACTCATCATCCTCCAAATCCTCTACTGACATTCTATCATAAACTTCCAAAGCCTTTCCCTTCAACATATTAGCCACCAGGCCAACCCACCTCTCTTGAGGCCAATCAAATTCTGAAGCTTTCTTCTCAAATCTCCCAAACCTGTCATCTTCTTTTCATCGAACTCAGGAATCAATTTGAAACTCCTCACCATCTGGCTCTCTACCGTATCCTCTTTAATTCCTTCGCCTCTCCTCAAGCCATGAGGTAAATTAACTTCAATCCTAGTCTTCTCCAATTCAAACATCCTATTCTTCTCAGCTTCTTCCTTTTACCTTTCTGTCTCAAGGATTTTCATTTCTTCTTCATACATCCTCGCCTTCTCCTCCTCCTTTTATGCTTCAGGAAGCCTTGCCTTCTTCACGACCTCAAGCTTCCTCAATTCTTTCTCTTGCTCAAGTAATCTGGCCTTTTCGGTCTCAAGCCTCCTGGCTTCTCTAGCCTCCTCAGTCTTCATTCTCCTCTCCTCAGCTTCCGCTTCCAACTCATTTATTCTCATCTCCAATATAAATCTCAATTCCTCAGACATGCCTTCGGTCTTGGAGGATCCATCAAGACTGTGAGCAGGGCTAACACATCTCTGGACTCTATATGTGGGACTAGGTGTCCTCACACCGAACTGAGCTAAATCTACGCTGTCGCTTCCAGCGGGGGCAGGGAACTCGGATCACGAGTCACCCCAACTACCAGCCTAGCCCTCCATGGCTTAAACTAAATGTGGGCACACACAAGATGATGAAACAAACAACAAAGTTCCTCGCCCACGTGGCGACGAAGCTTCCAGCTATCCTGGCTAGGTCGTCAATTTCTGTTACGACCACAATTCCCAGCCCCTTCACAAAGCTTCCGTACCTGGACTAACTTCCCTGAACCATCTCTTATGTAGACTCAGTGCAGGGCCCAAATATGGATGTACAGGGTCCTTTGTGACTCCCGCACCTTTTTCACAACAGGTCGTACTAATTGAGGTCGAAAGTCTGTTTTACTTGCCTACAGACAAGAAATACTCTAACAACATTTAACACCCACAGCTGTGAAAGGATCGACAACCACGTCTAGGAAAAACAGTTACAACATGCAATAACATATATATGGTTGAGGTATAACACCTAGCTGCACAACCGCCCTCAGTAACAAGTTCTTCTACTGTCCAACAGCGTGTTATAGCCTCAAGCCGAATAATGTTGTTTATTGGCTCCTGGATGGCAGTCCTCTGCGGCTGAATAGCATCAGCCAACAGTAGCATTTAACATAAAACAAGCTCACTAACAAGAGACACGGGAAACGAGTACAAACGAATGCCCATGAACACACAGGAGGGTCATTCACCGCTCACTGTGCAAGAGCTCGGCCTTCAAACACACTTACCCAAGGAGTCATTTCCCTGAGTTTGGAGTGTTTTATACACAACTACCCTCTCTGGCAGACTGTTATGGAGACTCCTATTCTATATAAGTAGGCCGGGGCGCACGGCCGGTAATGACTCGCTTATCACTCACTCCGTCAGATACTAATGCTCGTCTCAATACATCTGCTCCGTCTGCTGGGTAATGACTGACTGCTGGAAAGTGTGTCCACCACTCTCCCTCTGCTGCTATGGGGAGGGGGTACAAGGAAAGAGTGGGTGGCGACACACATACATAACTTCACCCATGCAAGGGCATGGAAAATATCATTGCGAAAAATTTTAATAGGTAGCATGAAGCAGTCAAAGGGTGGAGGAGAGGGAGGAACAAGCCTTGAATCGTCCAAGGTAGAGGTTTTAGCTTTAGCATAGGTCTGAGCGAAGAGTTCAGCTTTAGAGGTAGATGTGATAGCATTGGTGCCATCTGGTTGAAATAAAGGAGGGAAAGAAGAAACTAAGTTATTAGAGATGTTTCTGGCTAGATGCCAGAAGTCATGAGTGGATTTGTCCAAGTCTCATCTCCAACCTGTCTCTCTTCTCATCTCTCTATTTCTGTCTCCCTCTTTCATTATTTTTTTCTCATTCTTACTACTTTCTTCATTATATATAGCATTATATCGCTGCACTTAAATATATATTTTGTTATGACACCAGGTTCAACCCCTCTCACAGTTGCCTTTAACTTGGCTAGCTTGCCTAGATTACCATCTACATAATCTACTGTGGGGCCCAGCTTTGGGTATACAGGATCCATCTTTTCTCTTAAAATCATTAAATGTATGAGGTCGTCAACCTGATTCACCTCTTACAGGTAAGGGAGCACTACAACTACTGAGAAAGAATCGTACAATCACTTTCTAGGGCGCACAGCTACAGCAAAAGACAAACACTATGAGGATTATAACATTCTGTGATCTACCACCCTCTTGAGACAAAATCACCCATGTTCACAAAGCATTCCTTCCCTCTATTGAACAGTAAGATTTACAGCCTCCCAGAAGTGGGCCAGAACCACCCAAAAACGCTAAAGCCCAGGGAAGAAGTAGACTCTACTGTACGGCAGAAAATCTTGATATCATCTTGGTCTGAAGCTCTCAACAGAACTTTAAATCCTAGTAGCATTTGACAGCACAAATGAGGATAAACCAAGCACAAGACAACAGACAGCGATGTGGGAGGTGTCTCATTGTCACCACGAGGATAACTGGTATCACACGCTCAGTCAAACCCCTATGATTTGTGTGTTACCTACTTAAATCGACAGGGGCGAGCTTGCCACTAATTCATATGCAATACTATCTAATAAGCGCCCTCTAACATATATAAATATAGCTTTATTCTTCGCCAGTACTCCCTTTTTGTATTACCACGTCCACTCAGCTGCCTGCAACTACACAACTGGACAAAGAAGGCAGCGAAATCATCCTGTCCTCTCTAGCATGGGTGAGTCACATGACAAAGGGCAAAAGGGGTGAATAGGAAAAGGGAAGGGGGGTGATGCACCACCGCCTGCCTCACTCTCGCCCATACCAACTTTGCCCTGTAGAATCTGGTATCTTTCAAAAATTACTATGAGCAAACTACAAAAGCTGGATGGATTATGATCATATTATTGATTCTTTATAAAAACTGAAAATGTAGGGGCATGTAGAGGAAGAGAGGGTATACCTCATTGTGCAATTTGTTTTGACCTAGCTTCTCCACTAAAGCTTCTAGAATTTTCAAAACTTTAATGTTTGGCTGTGAGGGAAAGCAGCGTTTGGGGTGAGCATCCAGTGGGGCACAAGGCTGACCTTTCACACCCTCGTCCCTTTCCTTTCTCCTCCCACTCCTCCTCCATCACATAATTTTGCCTGTGTGCACGTTCCTCCCTCCCCCCACCACAGCCACATGGGGAATCCCTTTGTTCACCAGTTGGGCCTCTAGTGGCATGCAGGATGGAGGTACTTCAGTTGTTGCAAGGGACAGAGTATTGGCACGGGGTCGGGATACATATTAGAGGGTGCTTATTAGCTAGTATTGCGTATGAGACAGTGGCAGAACGTCCCTGCCGATTAAGTAGGATAAACACCAGTTATGAGGCTGACTGAGGGTTGTGCCAGATAAACTCGTGGTGACCAAGAGTCCCCCTCACCCATCTTTGTGCCTGTTGTCATTATGTGGAGTTGGGGAGCCGGGTGTGGTTTTCTGACCTTCATGGGCGCCGTGTGTTTTATTGTATTTGAGTTATCGTTGTTTTGTGCCGTTAAATGTTTCTGAGATTCAGAGTTCTGTTTGGAGCTTTAGAGCCAGAGGATATAGAGATCCTTTGTCGAGTAGCGTTTCTTTCCTCTCTTTCTTTCCGTCCTCTGGGAAACTGTAAATATACTACTGGCTAAGTGGAAGATATAATAGTATATGGGCGTGGGGGATCCGTCTAGTGGAAGGTAGATCATAGGTGTGTATCCTTTGTCATAGCTGTGCCTCATCTTGCATATGGTGTGCGACTGTCTCACCAAGCTGAAGTTAATTGGCAGTTGCAATACTGCCTTAGCTGTAGGTTGGTGAAACAATTGGCAACTTTATATATTTAATCATTACAGAAATTCAGTACGAACCTGTAAACGTGTATG
>NC_087174.1:16638107-16678107 GCF_035594125.1 Scylla paramamosain | reverse complement strand
GGAGATAATATTCAAAATGTGCTCTTTTTTTTATTCATTTATACGTGTATTTATTTATTAGGATAGTAAAATAATCACACTGCCGATGTTTCCCTGGAATAATGTATAACCATTACCTTCAGACTTTGGAGACAGGCTGAGTAGATGGGCAGAGCTGGCCCCAGCGCTTTGACCGAAAATCGTAACCTTGTTGGGATCGCCGCCGAATTGTTTAATGTTTCTGGATACCCAGCGTAAAGCTGACAGTTGATCCTTCAGTCCCAAATTACCAGGGAGAACATCATCCTCTGTCGATAAGAATCCTGGGAAAATAAGAGATTTAATTATATTCAATATGAAATGGTTGAAAGATAACAGAAGATAGACGTTTTCTCGTAGTTTCTTTTAATATCACCCATCAAACCAAGGTAGTTGACTACAGTGGTGGCCACAACACCTTTATAATTATTTTGATTTATGATTCTTTCCAGTACTAGTCCATATAAGTAATGTATGCGAAGTACGATTGAATCACTTTTGATTACTGAAAAGAAAACGCACGCACAAAAGCAATTTACTTATAAGGCACTCTACCCAACAATGTGTATGTAATATTAACATATAAATATTTGAAGTCAAATGCCAAAATATGACCTTACAAAAATCTTAATTAAAAATTTTTCTTAATCTAATTTTTACTCACAATTTATTTAACTTCTTTGTTGAGTAATTACAAAATAAATTAATGGCGGGTGGGCACGGCATAAATACACCAAGAATGGATTCAAGTAAATACGTTTTCAGTAGTGGAACAATCATGATGGAGTGCATTTATCGCGCCAGGGTGTTCGTGTTTTGGCCGGAACACTCGAGCGGGAGGTAACTGCTCTCCAGCGCTTTTTTCGTTAGTCAGGAGGGAAGGACGGGTTGTGAGGTCAAAACGAAGGACAAATTAGTTAAATCTGGAAAGATAACTAGCTCAGGGTAGGTGAGAAATAGCTTAAGTGCTTACTACACAAATTGTAGAAGTAGTTTGAATAAAATAGACTTAGAATAGGTTTAGAGGCTTAAAGGGATAGCGTGTGTAGAGAACTTTGATATCATTGCTTTAACAGAAACTTAGTTAGATATGTCAGGAAAAGTATTTAATCCAGAGGTTAAGATAGATAGTTATACACTGTTCTATAAAGATAGGGAAAACAGGAGAGGAGGAGGCGTCGCGTTATAAGTTAGGGACACAGTGCAGTGTTGTATTAACAGTATAATTAAAACAGATAGCAAAACAGAGTCGATATGGGTAGATATTAAGGAAGTACCACAGTCAGTAGTACTGGGAGTACTGTACAGGCCACCGACCAGTACAAAGGAAATGAACACCTCACTATGGCAGGAAATAAACAGAGCAGGGAGGTACAACCAGGTATGTGTGGTAGGAGATTTTAGTTTTAGGAATAATGACTGGAGCCTGATGGTGGGTAACAAAGAAACAGAGAAATTTCTTAAGGTAATTCAAGATTTATTTATTTATTTATTTATTTTTTTTTTTTTTTTACCAGGTAGTCGTAGAACCCACAAGGGGGAACAATATTATAGATTTAATTCTTACTAACAGGGAGAAAGCAATCACCCAGGTAGAGGTTGGAGGACAGCTAGGTAACAGTGACCATTGGGAAATTAGGTACAATTTAAAATGGGAAGAAACTTTCAAAAGCAAAAACTAGTAAAATACCTGACTTTAGGAGAGCAGATTTTGAGGAATTAAAAAAGTACCTCCAAGGAGTTGACTGGCAACGGACGCAGGGTGAGGTCAGGTCCGGGACGGAGTTGAGAGAGATAAGGCAAAATGAGAGAGGTGTGAGGTGAGGTGTGAGGGTATAGGACAAGAGGAGGAAAGATGTGTCCGGAAGGGACGGAGGAGAGACAGGGGAAATAGGTGTGAGTATGTTGGAAGGTCAGGTCATGCTGAAATGGGAGAAGTGAGGTCGAGGCGAGTAGATGGGGAGTGGAGAGGATGGTAAGGCCCGAGATGAAGGGACTAAGTGAAGTCCCATATAGAGCAATAAGATCACAGAAAAATTACCCTAAATGGATGACTGCTAGGTTAAAATATTATACAGGGCGGAAGAGATGAAATATATCCCAGAGTACTTAAGGAATACAAATAGGTTATTAGTGATCCGTTAGTTTCTGTCTTTAGGAAATCACTTCAATCAGGCGAGGTACCAGTACTGTGGAGGCAGGCTAATGTAGTACCTATCTTTAAGAAAGGAGATAAACCTTTAGCGTCTAATTATAGACCTGTCAGCTTAACTTCTGTTGTGGGTAAAATATTGGAGTCAATAATAACGAGGAACATTAGGGAACATTTAGACAAACATAACTTAATAAATCAGTCACAGCATGGCTTCACGAAGGGGAAGTTTTGCCTGAAAAAACTTGTTAAGTTTTTACAGTAAAGTGTACGAAGCAGTAGATAATGGTGATAGTTATGACATCTTATATCTGGACTTTAGTAAAGCATTTGACAAGGTACCTCATCAAAGGCTCCTGAGAAAGGTTAGGGCACACGGAACAGATGGGAAGGTGTTAGGCTGGATAAGGTCATGGCTTAGCGACAGGCGGCAAAGAGTTGTAATAAAAGGTTCTAAATCCGAGTGGGGTCATGTAATTAGTGGGGTGCCACAGGGATCAGTATTAGGGCCATTGTTCTTTTTAATATTTATCAATGACTTAAGTAGTGGAATTAGTAGTGCTGTTTTTTTTTTTTTTTTTTTTTTTTTTTTTTGTAAATTTGCGGATGACACAAAGATAGGTAGATTAATTAGGTTAGAATCTGATGCCATCGCCTTGCAGGCAGATTTAGACAGGATGAATGAATGGACGTACAGATGGCAAATGCAGTTTAATATCAACAAATGCAAAGTACTCAGCGTAGGTAGAGCAAACCCACACATTAGGTACACATTAAGCAACGAAACGAGAAAGATTTAGGAGTTATAGTTAGCTCTGAACTCCGTCTAGGAAAACAATGCATAGATGCCATAAACAGGGGAAATAGAGTATTAGGATTCATTTTTAGGAGTGTTAAAAGTAGAAAGCTGGAGGAAATATTAAAGTTATACTTGGCACTGGTCAGACCTCATCTAGACTACATTACAGGAAAGATATAGGTCTATTAGAATCAGTACAGAGCAGAATGACTAAAAGGATGCAGGGGATGAGGAGTATTATTTATGAGGCAAGATTTAAGCTGTTAAATTTACATTCTTTAGAGAGACGTAGGTTAAGAGATATGTGGTATGAGTTATAACAAGGGCGATGTAAGCGAAATTCTTAGGTTCAGCAACCAAGGTAGAACAAAAAATAATGGGTTCAAGCTTGAAAAATTTAGGTTTAGGAAAGAGATAGGAAGAAATTGGTTCTCAAATAGAGTGGTAGATGAGTGGAACGGACTCAGTAATCATGTTGTTAGTGCTTGAACATTAGGGAGGTTTAAGAGAAAATTAGACGGGTTTATGGATGGAAATGATAGGTGGAAATAGGTAAGTATGTTTGAAATAGGTAGATATATTTCATACAGGGACTAGCACGTGTAAGCCTGGTGGCTTCTTGCAGCTTCCATTATTTCTTATGTTCTTAAAGAAAACATGATGACGAGACGTTTGCCTGTCCCGAGGCGAGTCCTCCAAAAACATCAACGACTCGAGTAGCAACTACATCAGCCACAGAGGTCTAGTCCACAGAAATATTTAATCTTGAATAATATAGGCGATGACTTCCTTCTCTTTGCTCCATCTCAAAAAAAAAAAAAAAAAGAAACTACTTACAACAAGTCTGGTCTACACAATATAATTTCTTTCTAGAACCTATGATACACCTGCACTGACTCTATATCCTGCACCAACTGCAACAATCACTGTTCCATCATCATCCTCTACAGCCAACAAACCTTAAAAATATACACCTCATCTTTCTTACTCAGCACCGTTTCATCACTTGTTTTCACACTCTTCAGTTTTCCTTATCCCCAGACCTTTTACTACTTTCCAGAACATTTTCTTGTTCACCTGAAGGTTCACTGTCAAGTTATTACCCCCATCTCTCATCTGCCCTCATTATTACATCATGTACTACCCTCTCTGCTTGTTTCATCTTCTCTGTATTTGTTCTGCGACTCCTAATACTTCTTGTGCATTCAGACTTCATATGTACGCTTCTTTCCATCTACAACCACAGTGCCCTCCTAACACCACCAGTCACTCTCTTTCTTCACACCTAAATCCGTCTCATCCCACACACCTGCTCTGCACAACCCACAACTGTACTTTTGAAACACTGTCAGTTTTCTTACTTTTTTTGCATTCCATTCATTCACAATCTTTTCCTATTACTTTACTTTTCTCCGATTCATTCACTTTCAGAACTCGCTTTGCTTTTGATCTCATCGTCAAGCCCTTCGACCACATAATGGTCTGATATACTACCTCCACCTTCTCCTGACTTTCGCATCTAACAACCACTTCATCACATTCCTTGACTCAATGATATAGCCCATCAGTGCTCAGTCTACCACTACTCCATTTACTTATGTCATCTATGTGTACCTATAGGCTCCTTGTTCTTAAACATCACGTTCCCAATCACCAGTTTTTTCCTCCATGTACCAATCCTCCAATCAACAGTTTTTCCCCACTACTTACTGATAGAAAAATGATATATTAGATGAAACTAAACTAAACTAAGTATAAGTATCGATGCTCAAAAAATATCTACAGACGCCAGAAATAAGGCAAATCGGATTAATTTTTAGGGATGTTAAAAGTAGATGTCCCGAAGTAATATTACAATTGTATTTGGCGCTAGACAGACCTTATCTAGACTATTCTGGTGCCGATATTATAGGAAGAATATAGGGTTATTAGAATCAGTGGGTGGAATGGTGCGAAAGTTGGGATCAAGTGATCAACACGTTTTGCAGATATCACCCAAGACACTTATACGTATGGAGGAGTCCGGGAGATAGAGTGAGGAACCAGATAGACTATATTACAGTCAATAAAAGGTTCAGGAACAGCCTACAGCAGGTGAAGACATATCCGGAAGCAGACTGTGGTGTAGGATGTGATCATGTTCCGGTGGGGACTGAAATGAGATTGAAGTTTAAAAGAATGAAGAAAAACAAGAAAGTGAGGAAAGACTGGAATATACTACGAAGAGAGGAAGATGTCGGAGAACAGTATGCTGTGGAGGTGCTAACAGATACGGCTTTTTGTGGGATGAAGCGGAAGATGAGGGTATGGAGAGAAGTTTGAGAGTATTGCAAGGTGCGTTGGTGAGTGCACCAAAAGATATTATTCTGAATGAGAAAAAAAGGAGAAGGAAGGCGTGGATGACTGATGAAATCCTGGACCTAATGGAAGAGAGAAGAAAAATAAAGAACACTTCAGAGGAAAGATACAGAGATTTGGATAAAAGTATAAGACAAATGTGTAAAGATAGGAAAGAGTAGAGGCTAGGAAAGATGTGTGAAGAAGTGGAACAGTTGGAAAATGTTGACTACAGGTTAATGGCAGAGAAAATCAGAGAAATAACAAGGAAACGGAGAACAACCGGGAGCACGATAGTAAAAGAAAAATGGTAACATCTTGACAGAGAGAGAAGTTCTAAAGAGATGGGAAGAGTACGTTGGAGAACTGTATGGAGATACAAGAGGAGAGAGACCAGAGCTTGGGGAGATCGAGTAAGAGCCTTCAATTTTGAGATGTGAGGTGGAGAACGCTGTGAGGGGAATGAAGGGGAGGAAGGCGGAGGGGAGTGATGGAGTGGTGGTTGAGATGATGGAGGTTGCTGGGGGCTTTGCGATAGAGAAGATCACAGAGTTAGCAAATCAATTATATGACACGGGTAATATACCTGAGAGAATGGAGGAGTCTGAATTCATTGTAATACCAAAGAAGGAAGGAGCAGTAATAGAACGTGGTAAACATCGAACAATAAGTATTAGGAGTCAGGTGGCGAAGATTGTACTGAGAGTGATAGATGAGAGGTGGAAGAAAAAATCGAGGAAACAGTGGACAAAGCACAGTTTGGTATTAAGAAAGGTAAAGGAACGAGGAATGCAATTTTTGTATTAAGAACCATTATAGAGAGAGCCATAGAGAAACAGAAAGTTTATGTGCTTTGTTGATTTCGAAAAAGCGCTTGATATGGTACGTCATGAGGTACTGGTGGAGAGGTTGAGCAGGTTAATTGTAGATACTGCTGATTTAAGGGTAATGACCAAGCTGTACTGGGGACAGAGAGCTGTGGTGAGAGTTGGAGATGAAAAAAGTGACTGGGTTAAAATAGAGAGAGGAGTGAGACAGGGCTGTGTGTTGTCCCCGGACTTGTTCTCACTTTACTCGCAGGCCGTCATGGATGAAATGGCAGATTTGGAAGGTATTAAGATGGGATCAATAAATGTAACATAAGATATACGGATGATACGGTATTAATTGCGGACACGGAAGAAAAGCTACAAAGACTGGTGGATCGACTGGATGAGGAATGTAAGGAAGCTGGATTGAAGATTAACATCGGTAAAACAGAAGTGATGGGAGTGACCAAGAGAAAGGAACAATTGAGGATGAATGTGAATGTAGATAGACAGGCAGTGAAGCAAGTTAGATCATTCAGATACTTGGGAAGTTTGTTGGACGAAGATGGTAGAAGTTATGCGGAAATAAGATCAAGAATTGGAATGGGAAAAACTAATTTTGGACAAATGAGAAGGATACTGACAAGCAGGAATTTGAGCACTGGGATCCGGCTAAGAATTTTGAAGACTTGTATATGTTCAGTTATGTTATACGGTTGTGAAACCGTTTAGTGCTAGGACATTAGAGAGCTTTAAGAGAAGATTAGATAGGTTTATGGATGGGGATAATAGATGGAAACAGGTAGGTATATTTCATAAAGGGACTCCCACGTGTAAGCCTGGTCGCTTCTTACAGCTTACCTTATTTCTTATGTTCTTATGTATTACGGAGCTTTAAAAAATAAGACAAATTTATGGATGGGGATGTTATGTGGGAATGGGAATCTTTCATGCAGGGACTGCCACGTATAGGCATGATGGCCCCTTGCAGCTTCCCTTATTTTCTTATGTTCTTATATGTAAATACGTCCACTTTCCTCCGACATCAGAGGGTGATGTTCCGTGCGGAAACATGGACCGAGGAGTACAACATATAGATGAAGGTCTCTCAATACAGATACTTCACTCTCTATTTGTGTCTTACAGAATAATTGGCTGCTGATATATGTAAGCTCTCAACATGTATCAGAGTGAAAGAAATGTAATTTCTCCTAAGCGTGTTGGTCAATGTCCTCTGCCAGCGAAACAATGTCGTCTTTTCAAAAAGAAATGTTATGAAAACAAACACTGGTTATGTTTGGGTACTCCGTGCCACTGCTGAAAACGTCTTAACATAAATCCTTCACTATATACATCATGAGCATGTCTGTCACTAACCTAAGATGCCTAAGCGGTACTGCAGTGTTACAAGCACCACTTCCTCGTTGAGAAAAGCGTAGGGTTGATGCCTGTGGGCTCTACCAGCGATGTAGCCTCCTCCGTGAATAAATACCAGCACGGGTAAGGCAACAGGTGTGCCGTTCGTCTGATGACAAACAAAATGTTTATATTGTGTATGTGTGGTATGTGTGGAGAGAGAGAGAGAGAGAGAGAGAGAGAGATATTTGATTAATGGTGCCATAACATCATGGTGATATAGATCCACTACAAAATGTTCAAAGCAGCAACGACAGCAGACTGAAATGTTGATATTAAAAACAGAATTATGGTATGACAAAAATAAGTAAATAAATAAATAAGAAGCACAAAAATGTGGTTATGTAAAAGGAAATAGGACAAACCAGCGAAAACTTGAGTGTTACAAAGTAAAAAAGTTAGTATTGCAATATATCAATTGAAAGTTAGGGAGTGCTGACCCGACTGACCCAGAACAACACGTCCAGAGTTGTTCGTTTCGTACCCAAGGCACTGGCCCCACTGACCAAGATAGCTGGCGTTCTTCATTATGTGCCCAAGACACTGATCCCACTGACCCAGACTACATGGCTCAGCGTTGTTCGTTGTGTATCGGTAAAATTATTAAAATTAAAATATTTATATTGGAAGCTATAATTCAGTCAAAAGACCAGCCTTCTCTACCAACATGATACTTCTTTTGAAGTATCAGCGAGATCTGGGAAGCACGATTTTTGTTTTTGGGTAATAACTGTTATTTTCTATTTATTTATGCCTAGAAAACATGGAAAAAAAACACTGATATTTATTTATAACGTTGTTTTTGTGGTCAGGATAATGATATTTATGAAATTTACCTATTCCCATAGGGAGAAAGTGGTGAATTTGAACTCTCATTTGCACAAAGAAACAAAACGACATATGATATAAAAGTAACATTTATTTATTCTAGGAATACACAAGTGAGACAATAAAACATTAAAAAGGAGTAATTTTCCGCGATTTACGCTTATACTGTAAATTACTTTCACGAATCAGTCCCCAAATATAGTCTCCCATCATGTTTTCATTATACGACCTTTGGTAGCGGCGTTCAAAATTTAGTATATCCTGATGGAAGCGCTCGAATTGCTCCTCGAAGTACGCCCCCAGGTTCTCCTTAAATTTATCAAGATGACAGAACCCTGAGCAACACCACTGTTAATAGATTTAGGAGAAGAACAGTGACTGTCTGCCACAGCAGCAATAGAACGGTCAGAAAGGAAACTTGAGATGAAGTTACAGAAAGAAGGATAGAAGCCGTAGGAGGGTTGAAATCAAAGCTTTGTGCCAGACTCTATCAAAAGCTTTTGATATGTCCAACGCAACAGCAAAAGTTTCACCAAAATCTCTAAAAGAAGATGACCAACACTCAGTAAGGAAAGCCAGAAGATCACCTGTAGAGCGGCCTTGACGGAACCCTTACTGGCGATCAGATAGAAGGCTGTGAAGTGATGGATGTTTAAAAATCTTCCTGTGGAGGATAGATTCAAAAACTTTAGATAGGCAGGAAATTAAAGCAATAGGACGGTAGTTTGAGGGATTAGAACGGTCACCCTTTTTAGGAACAGGTTGAGTGTAGGCAAACTTCCAGCAAGAAGGAAAGGTAGATGTTGACAGACAGAGCTGAAAGAGTTTGACTAGGCAAGGTGCAAGCACGGAGGCACAGTTTCGGAGAACAACAGGAGGGACCCCATCAAGTCCTTCTGAGGGTTTAGGCCAGCAAGGTCATGGAAAACATCATTGCGAAGAATTTTAATAGGTGGCATGAAGTAGTCAGAGGGTGGAGGAGAGGGAGGAACAAGCCCAGAATCGTCCAAGGTAGAATTTTTAGCAAAGGTTTGAGCGAAGAGTTCAGCTTTAGAAACAGATGTGATAGCAGTGGTGCCATCGGTTGAAATAAAGGAGGGAAGGAAGAAGAAGCAAAATTATTGGAGATATTTTTGGTTAGATGCCAGAAATCACGAGAGGAGTTAGATCTTGAAAGGTTATGACATTTTCTGTTAATGAAGGAGTGTTTGGTTAGTTGGAGAACAGACTTGGCATGGTTCCGGGCAGAAATATAAAGTGCATGAGATTCTGGTGATGGAAGGCTTAAGTACCTTTTGTGGGCCATCTCTCTATCATGTATAGCACGAGAACAAGCTGTGTTAAACCAAGGTTTAGAAGGTTTAGGACGAGAAAAAGAGTGAGGAATGTACGCCTCCATGCCAGACACTATCACCTCTGTTATGCGCTCAGCACACAAAGACGGGTCTCTGACACGGAAGCAGTAGTCATTCCAAGGAAAATCAGCAAAATACCTCCACAGGTCCCCCCAACAAGCAGAGGCAAAACGCCAGAGGCACCTTCGCTTAGGGGGATCCTGAGGAGGGATTGGAGTGATAGGACAAGATAAAGATATGAGATTGTGATCGGAGGAGCCTAACGGAGAAGAAAGGGTGACAGCATAAGCAGAAGGATTAAAGGTCAGGAAAAGGTCAAGAATGTTGGGCGTATCTCCAAGACGGTCAGGAATACGAGTAGGGTGTTGCACCAATTGCTCTAGGTCATGGAGGATAGCAAAGTTGTAGGCTAGTTCACCAGGATATTCAGTGAAGGGAGAGGAAAGCCAAAGCTGGTGGTGAACATTGAAGTCTCCAAGAATGAAGATCTCTGCAAAGGGAAGAGGGTCAGAATGTGCTCCACTTTGGAAGTTAAGTAGTCAAAGAATTTCTTATAGTCAGAGGAGTTAGGAGAGAGGTATACAGCACAGATAAATTTAGTATGAGAATGACTCTGTAGTCGTAGCCAGATGGTGGAAAACTCGGAAGATTCAAGAGCGTGGGCACGAGAGCAGGTTAAGTCATTGCGCACATAAACGCAGCATCCAGCTTTGGATCGAAAATGAGGATAGAGAAAGTAGGACGGAACAGAAAAGGGGCTACTGTCAGTCGCCTCACAGACCTGAGTTTCAGTGAGGAAAAGAAGATGAGGTTTAGAAGAGGAGAGGTGGTGTTCTACAGATTGAAAATTAGATCTTAGACCGCGAATGTTGCAGAAGTTAATGAAGAAAAAGTTGAGGGGGGTGTCAAGATACTTAGGGTCGTCGACAGAAAGGCAGTCCGACCTGGGGACATATATGGTCCCCTCCCCAGATGGGGACTCCGAGGCTGGTGTAGGAGTCGCCATGATTTTAAAATTTTTGAGTGAAGGGTGTGTGTGTTATTAGGTGCTTGTAGTTTTGTGTGGAGGAAGAGAGTTGTCTTTAGGGGGCAGGCTGTGACTGCCCCCTTGTGTTGTGAGACACAAAGGGAAACGTTCAGTGAGGTCACAGCTGGGTTTAATGATAAGTTCACAGCACCCCCTGAACAGTGCTTTAGACCTCACTGGGAGTAATTATCGTTTCGGCAGGTGTCTACTGCCTCCTCCTTGTATGACCCAGCATTAGGCATAACTTTTGTTTTTCTTACATGTATGTTTTTTTTTTCTTTGGCTTTTGCTATTATTCAACTTTGTACACATTAAGTGAAAAATGTGCAGTTGTTATTATAATGCCCCCAACATTCATGATCTTTTCCTCACCTCTAATCCTTCTGCTTATGCTGTCTCCGTATCTTCTCAGTTGGGCTCCTTCTATCACAACCTCATATCTATATCTTGTCTTATCACTCCAATCCCTCCTCAGGATTTCCCGAAGCGGAAATGCCTCTGGCGTTTTGCCTCTGCTAATTTGGGGGACTTGAGGAGATATTATGCTGATTTTCCTTAGAATGACTACTTCTTCTGTGTCAGAGATCCGTCTCTGTGTGCCGAGCACATAACAGAGGTGACAGTGTCTGGCATGGAGGCGAACATTCCTCACTCTTCCTTTCAACCTAAACCTCCCAGACCTTACTTCATCACAGCCTGTTATCACGCTATATATGATAGAGGTAACCCGCTAAAGGTACTTGAGCCTTTCATCATGCATTTTATGTTTCTGTCTTGAATCATGCAAAGTATGTTCTCCAACTAGCCAAATGTTCCTTCATTAATAGAGCGCCAAAATTTTTCAAGATCTTACTCCCCTCGTGATTTCTGTCACCTAGCCAACATTTCCAATTACTTTACTTCTTCATCTTTCCCTCATTTATTTCATGATGGCACCACTGCCATCTCATCTATTTCTAAAGCTGAACGCTTCGCTCAGACTTTTGCTGAAAACTCCACCTTGGATGATTCAGGGCTTGTTTCTTCCTCTCCTCCACCTTCCTACTACTTCATGCTACCCATTAAGATCCTTCGCAGTGATGTTTTCCATGTCCTCGCTGGCCTTAATCCTCGGAAGGCTTATGGACCTGATGGGGTCCCTCCTATTGTTTTCCGAAAATGTGCCTCCGTACTTGCGCCTTCCATAGTCAAATTCTTCCAATCCTGTCTATCAACATGTACCTTTCTTTCCTGATGGACGTTCGCCTACATTTAACCTGGTCCCTAAAAAGAGTGACCGTTGTAATCCTTAAAACTGTCGCCCTATTTATTTAATTTTCTGTCTCTGTAATTTTATTTTTTTTTTTAACCTATCCCCACAGGACGATTCACTTCACTTTACAACCTTCTATCTGATCGCCAGTATGGGTTCTGTCGAAGCCTCTCTACTGGTGATCTGGTTTTCCTTAGTGAGTCTTGGTCATCCTCTTTTAGGGATTTTGTTGAACTTTCGATGTTGCCTGGGATGTATCAAAAGTTTTTGATAGAGTCTGGCACAAAGCTTTGATTTCCATACTACCCTTCTACGGCTTTTATCCTTCTTCCTGTAACTTCATCACAAGTGTCCTTTTTGACCGTTGTATTGCTGCTGTGGTAAACGATCACTATTCTTCTCCTAATTCTATTAGCAAGGGTGTTCCTCAGGGTTCTGTCCTGTAATTCGCTCTCGTCTTATTATTCATCAATGATCAAAAACAAATTTCTTTTCCTTTCTACTCTTACGCTGCTGATACCACCCTGCACTTCTTCACGTCTTTTCATAGACGTCAAACCCTTCAGGAAGTTAACATCTCACACAGGGAAGTAACAGAACACCTGACTTCTGATCTTTCTACAATTTCTGATTGGGGCAGAGCAAACTTAGTAATGTCAGTTTTCTCAAATCCTCAATTCCTCCATATATCAAGGAATGTAGTTGAGAGCGAGAATTATTATTATCCTTTGATGAAGCTGAAGTACGTGCTCCCAAAGTTCGCCACCCACTTACATCTTACTGGTTCGCAGCATATTATAAGGAAGGTTTAGGTAACTTTATTCACATTGCTAAGTATTTAGAAAAGGAGACTGGAGTGATTCCTACAACATCAAGAAGTACGGTAAAGATGTGATGATCCAAGCCAAAGATTTAAGACAGGCGATGATGCTCTTCCATCTACCTTGCCCTTCTGATGAGATCTTTGAATCCATCAAACCATAACGAGCGTTTTATTACTGCAAAGGACGTATGTACAACCAGGACCTGTATGAATTCTCTGAAGAGAACATCCTTCAGTTATATCCTGATAATATTCAACGAGTGGCAAAGATTAGAGGAAATAGTAATATGATTATGCTCATGGTTCTTTTCTATCTGAACATGTTAAGATTGATCCTCTTTCTCTCTTATTAAAAGTTTTCATTTGTTGTCCTTCACTATGTTACTGGTGTTAGAGTTCGGTCATGAAAGGGGAGAGCTGTACAAATCATCCCCGGTTCGGTCACTGCTCTGCCCTTAACTCACAATCTACTTCTGAATGCGAATCGGAACCTTATTGTTTCTACTGCAGGGAAGCTCACCCGTTACGTCCTCGACAATACAAGAGGGCGTTCTTCAACTGGCTAATTCTCATTTGATTAGTCTCGGTAGAGCCAGGCGGAAACTTCTTTTTAGACAGAAGGATGGTTGGGCAACGATATACGTCTCTTCCCTTAGCTCTAGTTTTTAACTCCCTTAACTCCTCATGGATTCTCAAGCATGAACACCTCCCAAGGTTTTTAAAACTCCACATCAGATATGGACGTAGAGGGTTTCTCTGGCCTTCTTCCCAATAGGACCTCCTCCAGAAAGGATACCATTCCGTCTATGTCGAGGAATCCTCCTCTGGTCTTTTCGGAAGTTTCGGAGACTTGTGTATCGATTGCTATGAGCACACCAGTTACTCAAACTCAGATTTTTGGGCTTACAAGCAACGTAGGACTTAATAAGCCTCGCCGCCCGAGTGAAGTACCTAATCAGCTTTGCAAAAGAAGCTCCTCTCTGGGCTTCCCTGAAAACCACTAGAGAGTAGCAATATTCAAGCTCCTGCAATGGAATTGTTGTGGCTTGCGCGCATTTCCGGTGTGTGTGTGTGTGTGTGTGTCCAAGAGACAATAGTGGGAGACTCGGCTTCTCCTGCTCCTTCCGAATACTATGCTTTTTTATTCTGGTTTTAATCTAGAGCAAGCGTAATATTATGAACTGTAAAGTATCGTATTTGTGAAAAACTTTTGGGACAACTAATGTTAATGGGTCGTTGGTGGTGGTTATTTAGAGCTGCCACGTAGGCAGGGGTGACGTCAGCAACAGGGGCGGCAGCATGTGAATGGAGCGAGGCAAGGTCGTCCGCCTGGAGACAAGAACACGTCAGACACTTCGCCACCACCACACCTGCCACCTGTTCGCTGTCCCGCTGCCAGTACTCGTCCATTGTTGTGTTGTGACCTGTGTGTTCCTTCTCTACGTATCTTGTTAAATAAAGAGAAAAAGCAAGATTTGTTTCCCTGCTGTCTCAGCAAGGCCACCAATATTGACTGCAATTCTAGTTTACAAAGACATTTACAATGAACTTGAACTGCAATTTGTTGCATTCAAGATATTTTTAATCCGGTGGTATAGAACTTGCAGTCTTTATCTTCAAACCGGTGTTCCTATAGAGAGGGGCGATATTACCTGCCTCGTGCAATACTTACCCTCTCCTTCTCTTCTTCTAGATTTTAATTGCCGCCACCCACTATGGGTTGACAATGCAATCAACCCTAGTGGTGTTTTACTTGCCTCTTTTAGAGGATGAGGCGTTAGGGATTTTAAATTCAGGGAATACAACACATTTTCAGTCAAATTGGCAACTTTACAGCCAATGACATTTATCTCGGTTGTTGTTTTAGACTTCAATTGGCAAATTCTAACAGATTTATATGGCAGCTATCACTTTCCTGTACTATTGGAATCGACAGTCTGAACGAAGTTCTCGCATTCCCCGTTGGCGTCTAGATTAGGCTGATTGACAACTTTTTTTTATGAGACTCACTTCGCCTAATTGTTCGTTGGCTGACTATGATAGTTCTGATGAGGCTGCAATATATTTTACCGATGTATTACATTCTGCTGCTCTCACATCCGTCTCTGAGACGTTTGGCCGTTTTCCCAAACTCCCGGCACGATTTTTTTTATTTATTTTATTTTATTTATTTTTTTATTTATTTTTTTCTTATGAGGTCAAAAAATCCTAAGCAATATAAAAATAATGGAAAAACATGGGAAAAGTGGTTTAGCAAAGTGAAACCTTGATAATGTTTTATATACTACGAGTATATCACCACACTGCCAATGCGCGCACGATTGGTAGGCTGTATGTGAGTGAGTGAGAGTTGGTACATTTTTCAACGCATTGCAGTTATGCTCACTCTTGGTAGGCTATTCTTATGTGACTGAGTGTGCGGTGGCACATTTTCCACTGTGTCATAAAGACACTGTTTATAAGCACTGCTGAATCACTTTAGAAGTGAGGAAGCGTGTGGTATTCTTGAAAGTACGGCTCAAGGCATTGAAATCGTGAGTCAGTGAACTTTCGAGGGCGTCTTGTCGAGTAGCTGTACATAGCGTCCACTCTCACTTCTTGGTACACCCGCTGTAAAGTTGCGAGCTCTGAGCCTTAGCGGGATGTCAGCTGAGCCTCTGCTGAGGCTCTGAGATGGTCTCCTTGCCGTATTTGGCAAGGAGCTCGCGACATACCTCCAGGGCAAACTCTTCCAGTGTGTCCCGCTTGCCAGTCACTTCCCTGTGGAGAATGTGAGCATTCAAGACGGAAACATCAAGCAGATAGAAGAAGAGTTTCTTGTAACACTTGATGGTTGATCTTGCACAATCAATGCTGCTTATCATTGCATTAGACTGATCGACAAGGCGCATGTTGATATTATAATCAACAACACACTCGGGTTTCCAGACATGACGCCCATGTTCATCCCTCCAGTCAATCGACTTTGTCTTCAGCATGACAGGCCTGTGAACGGTTGACAGCATGTTCACCTCCCGTTTGTCCATCCAAGTGGTAGCAAGGATGTTACTTGCCTTGAAAAATGTCACCTGCTTCTTCTCCATCAAATCCACATGATGAGGCATATGTTTCCGCATCTTCTTCACCGTCTTCCACATTCTTGTCTGGTGCTGTAATAGGTAACGCGCAAATAGAGGGCTGGTATAGCAGTTGCCAAGGTACACGACATGACCACGTCCCAAGCAAGGTTGAATCAGCTGCTTTACAACTGACCCTGAAATCCCCACTTCCTTGTCAAGGTCAATCTGTTTGCTCGCCCACGTACATCATATCCTGTATGTACCCAGTCTTACAGTCACACATTACAAAGATTTTGAACCCGAATCTGTGTGGGAATATACTGTTTAAAGGATAACTGACCCCTCCACAACACCAGACTCTCGTCAATAACGAGATTTTTGTACTGATGAAAAAGCTGGGAAAATGTAAGGCGAAGGTGGTCAAATACAAGCCAAATCCTCCTCAATTTGTCTGTGCTGTCCCTGAGGGGAAGATCATGTATGTCAAAGAAATGAAGGCATTAAAGGATGTATTCAAATCTATTTCGTGACATCACTTTTCCAAAAAAAGGGATGAGGAGAAAGGTGTCTGTACACCATTAACTAGAAATGCTTGTATTTTTTTTTTTTTTTACTATTCCCATGACAATTACAAGAGATATAAATTGGATCAGTTCATTAAACTCAATATCATGCCAGAACAATGAGGAGTTTGCACCATGGCACCACGTTTGAACCAAGAATATTTGTTGTTAAGCTCTAAAATTTTGCTGGAGAGATCAACTGATAAAATAGATGTGAAGAAATCTAGTGTAGACGACGATGCTGATCATTCAGGAACTTTACATCCTGCAACATTGACATCCTGAAACTCAGTAAGTGTGGGTACAAAATCATACCCATCTTCCCATACCCATTCCCCATTTCCAATTCCTTCTGCCTGTTTGTGTGATGCAGGTGAGACTGGTGAAAAGGGTGGTGTGGTGATAAGGCAAGCCTTAGTGGTCCCAAGGTCGCCAGTGTCAGCGACTCGTGTGTCACGCTGTTACCACAGGGCATTTCCTTGACCTAGGTATTTCCCCTGTCTTTCTTCGCTTATTTCTACAACCTTTCACCACCCCACATGAAGTAGAAGGCTGCAATGATGGTGTTGATACAATAGGGGTTGGTGGTGGACCGCGTGAAGCTGAAGGATGAACAGCTAGCTGCTGGTGTGGTAGGGGTGATGTCACGTAGTGTTGGTGGTAAAGCTGCACTTTGTTCATTCGCATCTGTTGGAGGTCTCCTCTTGCTGCCATCAGTGGAACCCCTTCGTCTTATGTCAAGTGGTGTTACAAGCCAGCCCGATGTTGATGGAATGTTATCATCCCCATCAAAAAACAGCATTCGCTGTGCAGTGGTTGATGAGGTGGTCTTGTCTGAACCTCTGTATGTATCATAAAGTCTTTTCTTGGTGAGGGGACCTCTTCCTCACTATCAGCACTTTCACTCAGTTGTACGTAGTCTTTATCAGCTTCAGGATCATCAGACATTTCTGATAACATATCCTCATTACTAAACGCGAATAACTCAGAGTAAATATGATCGTCACTCAACCTAAGGTGGCGCGCAATGACTGCCTCTGACGATGACTACAAACACTAACATGATCGCCGTTCATGCCCCGTATAAGAACCACACCAAAAAGTTAACACATCCACTGAGTAGTGCGAGGTTTGGAATACACGCAGTGTGTTTTCTGTCAAGTTCATTTAACAAATAAACATTGCAGATTTTTTTTTTTTTTTTTATTGCCGCCGTAAATTCACGGCACTGAGCGCGGGTAAGCGAGATGCCGTAAACTTACGGCGTTGGCACTGGACGGATTAACATGTTGCACTTGTAAGTTGCTGGAAAAGATGGTAAAAAGATGGCTTATGTGGTATTTAGATGCAATTACTTGTCTCCTACTGAATATGGTTTTCGTAAAATGCGCTCTACGTCTGATGTTCCTTTGTCTCTAGAATCTTCTATATACGAATAATTCGCAAATAAAAAACATAATAAACTTACGACACAGCTTGGTGGCACGGCATTTTACTTTGCCCGTTCGAGGTCGATCACCGTGGCCGACTTCCTATTTTTACACATCAGTTTTTATCTCTTCTTGTTTTTTTTGTTTTTTTTTTTTATGGATACGGTTTGGTGGTGTTCAGTCAGAAACCCGTCCACTTGAAGATGGAGTGCCACAAGGAAGTTTAGTTAGTGCCACACGGTTTGGCTATAAACATTGATGTGCTTCAAGACGGAATCCGCGGTTGCCTACATGTCGATGAATTGTCAATCTCTTTTTCTTCGGGTCAGATGCCATTGATTAAGAGGAAGTTGCAGTTGGCAATTAATAGGATTTCTCAGTGAGCTACAACTCGGGGATTTCGTTTCTCTGCTTTGAAGAATGTGGCTATACACTTTTGCTGCCTCCTTGATGTTCATCGTGACCCAGACCTATATCTCTATGATAGAAGAATCTCTTGTATGGAGGAAACTCGTTTCCTGGGACTTAAACTTGACAGGTGCCTGACTTGGGTACCTCACTTTAGTTATAAAATTATCAAGGCACCTTACACGAAAGCGATGTCGCTCCTTACAGTTTTGCCTCACACCTCTTGGGGCACTCATACCTCTTACACTGAACTCTTATTCTAATTTGGAGTATTATTCATCTGCTACTGAGGTTCGACTTTGGGTATTGGACTGGTATTAGCCTGGGAACTGGTGCGTTCCGCTCATCCCCAATCCCTAGCTTACTGATGGTTGATGGTGTCCTTCCATTGGACTTGCGTCGGTGGTCCCTGTTGTTGAGGTGCTAGTATCCAATCCAACGTCTCACTGACTCAGTCTCTCGTGTGGCAGTCTCCCGCTATTCATCTTCTAGAGTCTAGAAGCCTTATCTCTAGCTAAAACAGCTTCTATGAAATTATGTGTTCTGAAAACATCTCTGCCAGTTTTTCTCATCCGCCTCCCTCCCGCTGCTAACTCTTATCCGTCCATATATGAAGTATATTTCACTTGTCTCGGGGGGTTCCACTCATACCGGTCTTCTAGACAGGGTGGAATCAAAAGCTTTTCGTCTCATCAACTCCTCTCCTCTAACTGACTGTCTTGAGCCTCTCTCTCATCGCCGCAATGTTGGATCTTTAGCTCTCTTCTACCGCTATTTTCATGCTAACTGCTCTTCTGATCTTGCTAACTGCATGCCTCCCCTCCTCCCGCGGCCTTGCTGCACAAGACTTTCTTCCTTCTCTCACCCCTATTCTGTCCACCTCTCTAATGCAAGAGTTAACCAGTATTCTCAATCATTCATTCCTTTCTCTGGTAAACTCTTTAACTCCCTGCCTGCTTCTGTATTTCTACCTTCCTATGACTTGAATTCCTTCAAGAGGGAGGTTTCAAGACACTTATCCTTCAGTTTTTTACTTTGGACCCTTTTTCTGGGATTGGCATCTCAGTGGGCTTTTTTTTTATTGGATTTTTGTTGCCCTTGGCCATTGTCCCTACTGCTTAAAAAAAAAAAATAAATAAATAAAAAAAATATGGAATGTTCAAAATCCGAAGTTGGTGTTAGATGTGGTGTTATCTTTCCTTCATTCTGTTCAAGTGATATCCTCCCCGGTGTTGCCTCGGTTTTTACAGCGGAGCTTTCTGCCATTATACTAGCTTTAAGAATTATTTTTACTCTTCCCGTCTCATTTTTTACTATTTTAGCGACTCTTGTAGTATTCTTTTTGCTGTGAAACATTGTAGTCCTTCCATGATTCTTTATATATATATATATATATATATATATATATATATATATATATATATATATATATATATATATATATATATATATATATACTTTTTTTTTTCTTATTCTTAAGTGCCTTTACCTTTTACAACGTAGAGTATATCATATCACGTTGAGTTTTATTGAGTTCCAACACATGTTGGGATTTCGGGGAACGAGAGGGCTGATAGGTTGGTTAAAGAAGCAGAAACTCGGGTTGCTCCTTTCAGCCCTATTTCATTTCATGACTTATACTCCTGTATAAGAGTGGCAGTTCTTGTCAGTTGGCAGGGCTGGTGGAAGGCTTTGGTTGCCAGCACTAAGATGGGCAAGATAACTTCTGTTACTTTCTGTCTTTGAATGTTTGTCCATGTGTAGGAGCGCCGCTCCGAGATTGCACTGGCCCGGTTCTGGACACGCGCCTCACTCATGGTTACCGTATGTCCCGGGAAACAACAATTTTGTCATGACTGCTTAGTTCCCCCTACAATGTGACAGTTTCTTATGGAGTGGAATGTCCCAGTCTGGTAGAGCTGTGGGAGATCCTTGTGTTTGTGGAAAAGGCTGGTCTTTTGAACAAATTATAGATTTTTTTCTATTATTTTACCAGTAATATAGTATTGTGCGGAACCTTATCCTTGCACTGGGAGAACCTGGAAGCAAGTGAGGAAGACACGTAACGAACAACGCTAGGTCTTAGGGGCTGGGTCAGTGGGGTCAGTGTCCTGGACACATAACGTCAGGTATCTGTATCAGTGGGGCCAGTTCCATGAGTACGAAACGAACAATGTCAGACGCACTGTTCTGGCTCACTAGGGTTAGTATCCATCATTTTAAACTCAGTATTTTAAATACCACCCGTCTCTTTTTTTGCACTTTTTTCTTTTTGGGGGCGGGCAGTGATTCATCTTATTTCGTTTTTTTTTTTATAATCACATTTTATAACTTTTATTTATTTATTTATTTTTTACCATATCATACTTTTCTTTTTAATATCTTAATATATTAACCTGAAATCATTGTTATTTTTTTTTTATTTTGCAGCGGCACCAAACAAAACAATCAATTAATCAGTTATAGCTACAGTGAAAATTGTGACACTAAGTATACTTCCTTGTAGCACATCTTCAAGTGGACGACCTTCAGCCAGAACGCATGCAATCCGTACCACGGAGACCATACTCGAACAAAATAAGTAAAATTATGTGGCACCGAGCCATGTCGTGTGTTTGCTCCAAATAGAAAAAATATTCTAACATTGTTATGTTTACTTGGTAATGTTTCATAAAATATAAGATTCTGAAAGCAAAAGAACATCAGACGTAAGCCGCATTTTTTATGACAGTATATTGAACAGGCGATAACTAATTGTTTCTCTCTAAGTACCACATAAGCCTGGCATTTACTATATTTTCCACCAACTTACAAATGCAAGAGGTTAGAGAAGTGGGACGATAATTGGTCGCCAACTGATGGGGATTACAGGAACACTCCAAGAAATAAATTTGAAAAGGTGTAATGAAAAGGAATAAGCCCGGTTAGACATATAGCGTAAAAAAAAAAAAAAAAAAAAAAGAAAAAAGAAAAAAGAAAAACACATGTAGGATGTCATCAAAAGTGTGGTGAAGAATCACTGGTGAATGCACTGAGATAGTGTCTTCTTTAACCTTGAAATAGAAAAGGGGACATTGTAAAATTCACCCTCAGCAAGGGTGATTCTAAAGGTGATGATGGTGTGTCATAACCGAATTAAGATTCTTCCTGGGAACACAAGCAAAGTAATCTGCAAATATTTCAGCAACCACCTCAGGATCAGGTACCGTCTCACCTGCACGAGATAATACAGGAAGGGAAGGAAGCGAAAAATTTGCAAAAATCTCGTGAACTCTGTTCTATAAGGTGCGGCGAGCACGGGCATGCACTTGTCGAAAAGCCTTCAAGCAGTGGACGTCCCCACGGTGTCGTCGAAGGCGAGAAGAGGCAGCACGCTTTTCTTGAATGGGATAGATACCCGCACACTAGTCTCTGAATCTCCTGAAAAAACCGGAGAAGGAGGATCCCTCGACAAAGACGGTATGGTATCTCTCTTGAAAGAGGATCTATTGGGAAGAGGGACAGAGAGACCCTTTATGTCCATTTCGGATGTGGAAGAATCACTTTGATTAATTACACCTGGCTCTAAGTCATCTGACGCTCCTCTTTCTAGGGAGGACGCCCATTGAGTCTAAGGACTCAACAGACCCCCGAGAACGTTTCTGGTGGGACTGCGGAGGGAGCTTGGGAGACTTGTTTGTATTTGTCTGTGGAGGTTTAACTAAAAGTCTTGGGGATCGTTCGTGGTTGAGCATCCATTGGAGCGTGGACATCTGCAATATGAACAGAATATGTACAAGAAGTCTGTGGTGTACCTGGTGAAGATGCAGTGGTGGGTGATGCTGATGATTTATTGGATGGCTTGGCTGAAGATGGAGAGGTGAAATTTTCCAAAACAGAAAATTTGTTGGACACGGTAAGTGATGGAACAATATTCTCACAAGAACTCCACTAGAGTGGAGGGAAGAGGCGTTGCTCTTTGCCCCACCATCTTTTTTTTATCGAAAAAGTAGTTCACGCCTGACACTACCAAGCCTAATGAACTGATAATTAGCCAGGACAAGTATGTCTTGCTCAAGACAATACTTCTTGCATTTTCGAAAACGTACCGGATGAGCCTCCCCACAAAAGAAGCAATAGCGTTCTGATTCGCATTCAGAAGTAGGGTGTGAGTCAAGGGCAGAGCAATGTCCGCACCGAGGACGGTTTGGACAGTTCTTCTTCCCATGACCGAACTCATAACGCCAATAGCATTGTAGAGATCGGTTAACGAATGCCTTAACTGGGAAGGAAAGAGGACCAATCTTAACACGATCAGGACTTATCTTCTTAGAATTCGTATAGGTCCTGGTTGTAAATGCGCCCTTTGCAGTAATTGAATATTCGGTGTAGCTTGATGGATTCGAAGATCACATCAGAAGGGCAAAGTAGATAGAGGAGCATTCGATTTCTTTAGCTCTCATCAATACACCTTTTTCTTGTTGTTATTTGTGTTTCTTATTTTTTTTTTTTTTATGTTATTTCTAGGGAGGACTCCAATCTCCCTTTCTAGATACTTGGCAACATGAATAAAGTTTCTTCGACCAACCCTATAGTATGGCACAAACCAGTAAGGTGAAGGTGGGTGGCGAACTTCGGAAACACTTTCCCTAGCATCACCAAAGACATTTTAACAATAGTCAACTACATTGCTTGATCAAATGACCTCAGCAGTTAAGTTGTTGTCTCCAAGATGCAAAGAATTTATTGCCTCAAGAGCATCTTTGGCAGCAACGTCAGAAGTAAATGTCACATAACATCGATTAGATAAACAATCGCCGTCGTATTCCAGACGGATACGAAAAACAGTTCCAAAAGTCTTGAAAACAGAGTGGATAGCATGGCATGACATGGAGGACAAGTGTCAAGACAAGAATCAACTAACCCAAGGGGTCTTCCACAAGGTAAGCAACAACAGGACGAGTACGAGTTCCTGCCTGCACATCACCATTACGACCAGAGGGTGACATCTCGAGGGCCTGGTCGACCGTCCCTCGAGGACCAGAAGTTTTTATTTTTACTCATACAGATATTATAAAAATAAATCTGCCTTGGCTCCGGGGACCAAGGGAAACCGCCTACTGGGACTACAAGGGGAGTGACTGCTGGCCGCCGTGAATGGAGTATCTCGTCCCCATGGGGGCCACTCGTTTTAAAAAAAGTGGCCTCTCATGACTCGAAGGTATGCCCACGGCAGAGCTAAGACCACCCCCCCAACGTATCCCAGCCCAGACACCCAACCATCCAACACAGGACGACCTCATAAGGTGGCCCCTCTAGTGAATGGCACCATTAACCCATACTGGCAGCATAACTCTGGGAACCATATAGACTGGTCCCTCACTGGCAACCTTGCTAACATGGGCAACCCTCTCATCCTAAATAGGACCGAGCAGGAGCCAAAGCCCCCTCTACCCTCACTCGCTAGGTAATAGCGACATGCAAGCTTCCCCCACCTTATCAAGGCGGTTCCCACTAGGGGGGGCGGCCACTTTTACGGATTTTGGTGAAACTTTCGTTGTTCCCTTGAATATATCAAAAGCTTTTGATAGAATCTGCCGCAAAGCTTTGATTTTCACCTAACTACCATACTCTGGCTTCTATCGCCTCTGTAACTTCATCTCAAGTTTCCTTTCTGACCGTTATATTGCTGTTGTGGTAGACAGTCATTGTTCTTCTCCTAAGTCTATTAAAAGTGGTGTTCATCAGGTTTCTATCATGTCACCCACTCTCTTCCTATTATTCATCGATGATCTAAGCAAAACTACTTCTCTCCACTTCGCTGATGATGCCAGCCTGCACTTTTCCACGCCTTTTCTTAGACGTTCAACCCTTCGGGAAGTAAACAGTTCATGCAGGGAAGCCACGAAACGTCTAATTTCTGATTTCTCTAAAATTTCTAATTGGGACAGAACAAACTTAGTATTGTTCAGTGCCTCAAACACTCAAATCCTCTATCTATTAACTCTACATAGCCTTCCACATAACTATCCCCTCTTTTTCAGTGACACTGAACTGTCCCCCTCTTGTACACTGAACATCCTCGGTCTGCCCTTTACTTATAACCTAAACTGATAACTTCACATATCATCTCTAGCTAAAACGGTTTCTGTAAAGTTTGGCGTTCTGAGTCGTCTCTGCCAGTTTTTCTCATCTGCAATCACCCCTTTCCCCAGCAGATGTACAGGGCCTTATCTTTCTATGTATGGAGTATGCTTCACATGTATGTGAGGTTTCCACTCATTTCGCTCTTTTACACAGGATGGAATCAAAAGGTTTTCATCTTATCAACTCCTCTCCTCTAACTGCCTCTCTCCCATCGCTGCAATGTGGCATCTTTTGCTATTTTCTACAGCTATTTTCATACTAACTGCTCTTCTAATCTTGCTAACTGCATGCCTCACCTCCTTCCGCGACCTCACTGCACAAGACTTTCTTCTTTCTCTCACCCCTATTCTGTCCACATGTCTAATGCAAGAATTATCCAGTATTCGCAATCTTTCATCCCTTTCTTTGGTATACCGTGGAATTCCTTGCCTGCTTCTGTATTTCCTCTATCCTATGACATGAACTTATGAACTTTCAAGAGTGAGGTTTCAAGACATCCTCCGTCATCTGCCTTTTTTTTATTCGGCAGTCTTTTGGCAACTGGCAATTAAGCAGTTGGTAACTGGCAATTAAATGGGCCTTTTTGTTCATCATAAATTTGTTCCCTTGGTCAGTGACCCTATGGCATAAAAACGGCACGCCCTTTACAGTAATTAAACGTTCATTGTGGTTTGATGAAGTCAAAGACCCTATCAGAGGAGCAAGGTAGATCGAAAAGCATCATGGCCTCTGTCAGATCCTTAGCTCGAATCAACACACATTTACCATATATCTTCAGGTTATGCATTGGGATTAGTCCGGTATTACTTTTTATGTAGATATTTAGCAACGTGAATAAAGTTATCTCGACTTTTCCTATAATAGCCACATATCAGTAAGATGTAGTGTGACGAACCCTAGGAGTACATTCTTCTGCTCCGTCGAAGATGTTAGGGCAAAAATAATTTTTACTGTCAACTACATTGTTTGATCTAATGATGTCAGCAATTAAGTTGGGGTCTCAAATACCCAGCAAATTTATTGCCTCAAGAGCAGCTTTGGAAGCAATGTCAGATGCAAATGTCACATAACACTTACATAGAGAGACAGTCACCGTCATATTTGAAACAAATAAGGAGAACTGTAAGGTGGATAGCACTGTATGACAAGGATGCATAGACATTAATTATCATAAGAGTGTTAAGACATGACTTAACACTTGACCCGGGTAGTCTTCCAGCATGAGAAGCAGGTTCAGAGGGAGTACGAGTTCCAGCCTGCACTTTTGTAATATCACCATCAAGAGAGAGAGAGAGAGAGAGAGAGAGAGAGATAATCTAATTATAAATCATTGTTGGGCATTAAAATTACTAAAATCACAAAACTAATCTAAAGTAACAATTTGTAAGCACATGAAAGGATGTTAATTTAGCTCCATTGTTTCATGGACTACAAAATAAGTTACATTTAGAGAAATACACAAATCCACACACACATATGCGCGCGCGCGCGCGAAAAAAAAAATTACTAACTTTGCTTGTGAATACATTAAGGAAGAGACAGTCCTCTTCCCCGTAAATAAAGGAATGGTCAACAGCAGACGGTAGCTGAGGGCACGGAGGTGGAGGTATGGTTCCATCCCTATGCCCTTTCCAAGATACACCTTCCACTGGGGCCTGCAGGTTGAGTGGTTAAGAAAGATCGTTCAGGTTCAATAAGACTAGGAGAAAATCGAATTGATTAAAATTACGATATTTGGAAACAAATTTTGAAATAAAATATAATACCTTGAATCTTAGATTTCCCATAGGTGGTTTGGCAAAAGGTATTGAGTAATAAGCATAGAAAGTTTTTCCTTTAGTTGACTTTTCAGAAACACCGGTTATCAAACCGCCCTCTGTGCTGATCGATGATAAATATTTATTATCTTGATCTTCCGTGGTTACAATTGCCACCGTTACTATAATTCCCAGAAGTAGAGTCATCACAGATACTGCAGCCATCATCCTGTAAAAAGAAGAAAGCTACATTATAGCAGGATTTTTTTTCATTAACACATTGGAGCATGAGTCGGGATTGGCCGGTCGATATATATCAAGGCAAAAAATCTCAGTGACAAACTAAAATACAAATATCTACAGTCTTCAGAAATGTATGATAGCAATCTCTTTGTTTTTCATGTGATATCAGCCGTTGCCTTGGCAGCACATGATCTTTTAACGCGTGACTTTTTTTTTTTTTTTCCCTGTGGCTGAATATATTATTCCTAATATGACAAGTTGTATACCAAAATTAAGCTTAAAAATATATAGCACCATGTAGCATATATATATATATATATATATATATATATATATATATATATATATATATATATATATATATATATATATATATATGTGTGTGTGTGTGTGTGTGTGTGTGTGTGTGTGTGTGTGTGTGTGTGTGTGTGTGTGTGTGTGTGTGTGTGTGTCATGTTATTGGCCGAGTTTACCTTGAATGGGATCACGTTTTCTTAGTGTCCCCGTGTTCCGGTTACCTGCCATTCGGGCATTATCCTTATAATTGTTATAAGTAGTGTAAGGCTTATTTACCCATTTCATATCATGTAGTATTATTCTCTTCATAATTTAAGTTCTGTATATCTTTGTATGTATAAGGAAGGAAGTATAGTTGAGGTGGAAATACGTTGGAAACGAAGGGAGCTTGAGTGGGCAACAACACATTCCAAGGAGGGGAGAGCAGAACGCCTTGGGTCGTGAAGTGGGGAGGAAGGTGGCGTTTCTCAGGGAAGGATCTTGGTGTGGATTGGTGATGGAGTGAGTTTGTGGAGGTATTAGTGGTATAGCGGTATAACCTTGATATCCAGGATCAGGTTAGTGAGTCTTTTGTGGTACCAAGAGCTCTTGTCCGCTGAAATTCGGTTGTTGAGTTGTGCCGGTGACGCTGTTGGAAGGGGTCATAGGTCAAACTGGCAGCCATTTTGTGGGTGGAGGTTGTGGTGTTGACCTTGGAAGCTGGTGTTGTGGTGTAGTGGTGACATTGGGGATGATGTTATGGTGTTATGGGTAATCTTTGGTGATTATGGTAATCTCCTGTGAGGCTTGAAGAGGTGAAATACGGGAATTATTGTCTAGGGACGCGGTAGTGGCGTCTGAGTAAATTCCTGCGGTTGAGGGGAAATATTTCTGTGACTGGTGGAGGTGTAAACGGGTTCTGGTGTTCTGGGAAGTGACGAGAACGTCATGTAGTAACGTGTACTACCTCATGTTGTTTGTGAATTATAATTAGTATTAATATATGTGCTTGTAACATAGAATAATCGTGTCTTCTACTCCCCCAACATTAATCTGGTATTGGAGGTGATTCCAGGTGTGCTGCGTCAAGGTAAAGGTAGGGTGAGAGATAATTCTGGCGATTTCGGATAGGTCGGGTAGGCACTCGAAGCCTTTAAAAATCCAGATCTTTAAAACTTTCCGGGATCAGTGTAACGTCCACTTTCTTGGAGAGATAACCGGGATCGTACGATCGCAGGTAAGTAAGCGATCGTGACAATGTGTGTGTCTTTCTGTGTGTGTGTGTGTGTGTGTGTGTGTGTGTGTGTGTGTGAGTGTGTGTGTGTGTGTGTGTGTGTCGTTAAATGCGATTGCTAATTCACCATTTATTAACTTTTTTTTTTATATTTTCTCTATATGTCCTTTTCTCTTGTAATTTTGTAGTTTATGACTTCGCCGAAGCTAGTCATTTTCGCTTGATCGCGATTTCGGGTTTCTTAACTCTTCTTCAGTAGCGTGTTGTAGCCGAGGTGGAAATGGCTGGAGTCGCTGTTATTGTTGTTGTTTATTGTGTCCGAGGTGTGACACACAGACAATCAGAGCCCGTCAGAGATGGCATTGCATATAATCATTAAATGGGAGGCGGGTATGTCTGGCATACCTCCGCCAGGGATCTAGGGTGAGCTTTCCGAATTATTTGGGCTGCTATATCCTCATTTTCAAGCAGTTGTGGGTGTGTATGGTTACGGAGCGCGTAGGATGCTGGACATCTGAGGACGGTGTGTAGCAGCGAGTCCTTTTCTGTGTCAAGGCAATGAGACAAGGATACTTGCCCAAGTATCATTGTCTTACTTAGGAACCCAAGGCGTAGTCTAATAATGGATGACACTGCTGGCCTCGGGATGTCTGATGGTAACGATAGTCACTTTCTCCCATTAGCCATGGCGTACCATGCAGCTGGTCGCGAACCCTCTAGAGCTGTGTCGAACGGAGTCCGTGTGGCGGAGAGAGCAGCGCGGTCAATCTCAGCTCTAAGAGAGGAGTAACTGCAAGGGACATGGGAGGTGACGTTCCGAGGAGGGTTAGCTGATAATGAAGTGTTAACAAAAGCTGAAAGTTGTCTGAAGACGACTTATGCCAGATAGCAAGAATTGAGAAAAGGGAGTCGATGAACAGATGAATTTCGTAAGGGGGTCCGTCTCCTGCATGTTGTAGTGCCATGAATATCGCAACCAACTCAATATGGAATGGGGTGGTATGCTGTGACAGCCTCTGTGAGACGGTGGTCTCCCCCCACACAAAGGCAGCGCCTGCTACACCGTCCTCATTGACAGACCCGTCTGTATGATAGTGTTTAGCATCAGAGGAGGTGCAGGATGATACCAGTGACAAATCTTCCTGCCCAAGGCGAGCCGGGAGTAGTGCTTTTGGCCGTTCATGGGAGAAAGTTGTCGTTCGTATCTGAAGTGGGGCCCATGGTGGTAAGAGAATAAGTTTGGTGAGGGGATATCTGGGTCACACCTTACCAGATTGCCTACCCCCAAGGCATGGGCTGCATCTGCAGCAGCGTGAACCCAGTCACAATCTGGAGCGGGCGCTGCAAGGCGTTGGAAGGCATGACGGTATTGTGTAGTAAGTGATTGCTCAGGCCAGCAGCAGAGATATGCCTCCATGGCCATGCAGAACTTGTGAGAGCATGGAGTAGGTTATCCTATCCTGCCCTGGAGCAGTGTCTCTTTTTTGGGGGTTAGAGCATCGTCCAATCCATCAGAGGAGAAAGGGGCGTCGGTAGCAGCTGCCTCGACACATGCAGTGGTAACGCCATCGTTCCGATCAGCTTCCAGGACGGCTTGCTTTCTTTGAATGGCAGAAGGAAGCATCTCAGGGGAGGAGCGGGTTCTTGCAAGCCTGGTGGCTCCCCTCCTGTGGGGAAAGATAGGTTGGACGAAGTCTGGGGGAGGGATTGTAAATCGTCCTGACCCTGCGCCACATTTCTACCAGTGGTATATGGGCCCCAAGAGAGGAGCACCAGTCTAGTCATTCTTTATCACTAAGTTGGTCTTTGACCCGGATATGACGAATACCATCGCAGGGTGGCGCTGGTATTCCTTACATGCCTCGTTAACCCGCCTATTCGGTTCTTTGACCTGAGAGCCATATATCCCCGCGTCTCTGAACACCCTTGTGTGCGGTTTGGGAACTGGGATGGATCGTTCGGCGGCTTCTGAAAATATGTTGGTAAAGAACGCCGCTTGCTCATCTAAGGATTGATCCATATTTGCAATGCGGAAAAGTTCTTCGGAATTATCCCTGAAGCGTCTCCAATCTCTGTTTCACATGTTATAGAGCGGAATGGGTTGCGGCAGGGTATTGATTCGCACAGGTAGGTCGAAAATAATGCTGAAGTAGTCGCTCATCAGGACAGGAAGGAGCATCCAGTTAGGAGATGGAATTGAGCGGGTTGAGGAGCCCAGTCAAGCCTCCCTTGCTGAATGTGAGTGGAGTGTCACATCGTCAAGGAGTCATATCAAGCCGAATTCCTTGTAGCATTCAAAGATGTGGTGGCCAGCCTGGTTAGTTGGTTGAGGTCAACTCAGGGGTGTGTGGTGAGCATTTAGGTCACCAGTGGCAAGAACCATCTCACTGGTAGCGAGATCAACGGGTTCAGCTACATGATGTGCTACACCCGGTGGAGAGTACAGGTTATGAATTTGGAGTGTGAAGTAAGGCAGGTGGAAGGATACAGCCTGTACTTCAGCACCTTCCCCACAGGGCAAGGGATGCCTGTTCTCGCGGACATCTAAGTGTTGTCTGGCGAGAATAGGAAGGCCCCCCCCGCCTTTGCCTTGCTCTCGGAGGCAGTGGTAGGCTCGGTAGTCTGGCAGGGAGATGGTTGTACCTTCCGACAGGAAGGTACAACCTTCCTCTTGAAGGAGGAATATATCCACCGTCTCAGAGCAATCTGTTTCTAAGAGCGAGAACTGCCTACGGAACCCATAGCAGTTCCATTGACAGATGCAGAGGCGTGAAAACTCTCTGGTGTTATTGTGTGTTTGGTCGGAGGCGGCGTTGACTTGTCGTTGGTCTGAGGTGGGGTCGATCGTGTCAAAGATGTTGGAAGGAGAGATGCCGTGATGGTTTCGGCTTGGTGTTGTACCTTTTCCACAACCTTCTTGGACACAATCTCCATTACCTCAATGAAAGCTATGGCCAACAATCTGGGAGAGAATCTCTCCCATCGACGTGGTCAGCTCCATCGCGAAAGAGTGCAGGATATATGCGGTAATTACCAGGGGGCCTGGTGGAAGCAAGGGTGTTGGCAGTGCTTGAGGCGGAGGGATGCATGACGTCCCTCCGCCTCATGTTCTGGGGGGTACCGTTTGTCCTGCAGGTACCTGTGGTCCTGCAGCGGTTGTTGCCACTGGTATGGGGGGAAATCGGCTGATGTTGATAGTGGTGGAGTAGCTGTGTGTGATGATTGGGCTGGCTTCCTGGTGGTCTGTTGTTGTCTTCAGACGAAGGTGCCTGAAGGATCCGTGATCATAAAAGTATTTCATTCTTGTACCCACTGAACTTGATGTTGCTTCCCTTCATTTACAGTAAAATCCCTCTCATCCATCATTCGAGTATCCGGCAGCTTCAAGTATCCAGCACATTTTTCCCCGAGCCTTAAAATCAATAAAAAATCAATGTGTACTCATAAACTCGATTAAAATTCCCGCGCGAGGCATACTTTGTCCCCTCGCCAACAGAACGCACTGCTTCACGCCACCTGCGGCCCACTGCACTGTGTTTACTCAGTGACTCAGTCCCGCCTGTGCACTGTTTATCGCCTGACGCCTTCATCATGCCTAAAGTTGTAGAAAAGAGGAAGCGTGTTGTGCTTACACTTAGGCAGCTGATCAGATCAGCTGCTGATTAAGATCAGCTGATCTTTGTTATGGTAAGATGCGTGAGTGTAGGGTGGTGATTGTGGACATAATTTCACTTCTATTCAAGTATCCGGCAATATTCAAGTATCTGGCATGTCGGCGGTCCCGTTGATGCCGGATAAGAGGGATTTTACTGTACTTTCTTTAACCTTGCAGCGCAACTGGACTTCCAAGCATGCTGACTCTTTCCACCTGTGCCTTACCTTCTCTTTTCTCTTGAAATGAACGAAGCACTGCCGGGTGCCGTGGCGGCCGATGCAAATCCCGTGCACCTGCTGGCGGAAGCAGTTGGCATACCGCTGGCAGTGGTACCACCGGAGTGGTTCCGGGGTATATGGTCACAGGTAAAATGTTCCCCAATTCCCAATGTCGATTACGGACGGTAGATGCCTCCTGGCATGCATAGTGGTTAACTCATTACCACACCTTTGCAGGTTTTGGGTTCTGGGAGGAGTTTCTCCATTCTCACGTGGGCTTTGGGATTGGAGGCAAGGTCGTCTAGGGTGGAAAAGGTGGCGTCGTCCTTCAGGATCAGGACTACACTGTCGTCCGTCTCTATGCGTATTTGCATATTTAAGTGTTGGAATTTCTCCTTTAGCTTTGTCACTACATCGTAGGAGGTTTGGAATCCCTCTTGAGCTGGTAAGCAAAAAGCTGGGTGTTTGGTCAGTGGTGCAGGGATGCGCGTGCCACTCCTGCAGAAGGGCGAGTAGTCATGGGACAAGAAGTTGACTGAGTGTCGTGGTGCGCCTGCGGTTCTTCTTTTTATTTCTTACGATGGTGAAGGCGTCGTTATCAGTGTTGAGAGGGGTAGGAGGCACTTCTGTTAGCAGGGGAGGCATCGGTTGAGGCAGTAGAAGGGCTAGCAGCAGTAGAGGTAGAGGGACTAATGAGAGGGCGCTTCATTAGAAACATCAGAGATGGTATTAATATTGATGGTTTCCCTGACGGCAGTATCAGAACAACGGATGACTGCAGAAGTGGAAGGGGTAGGGCCAGTAGTAGCAGACGTGTGCGAGGATCCTTGACCGTAGGAGAGCGAGCAAGGTCAGCAAGGTCAGCAGCGTAGCGTGTAGCACTTAATAACATGTGAAGAGATTTTTCGTTCTTTCCTTGATGCCCCAAGGCGTCTCTTCCCCAACTCCTACCATCGTTTCGGCAGTATAAGCTCCTTCCCTATGAGAAACTTGTCGCTTCTGGTACTCCTGGATGGGCGCGAGCTTATCCTCAAGCCCAAGACTGAGGAGTCTGCGTTTTTCCTCGCACGAGGCTCGCACGAGAGAAACCCTTCAGCATCACCCTGGATGAGGCCACGGTGGAGACCAAGGGCGTCGTTCTTCGGTACTCCTTGTCCTTCTCCCTCGAGCCCACTCTGGTGTGTCCTCACGTTACGTTCGCCCGCAGGTGTTTGTATCGCGCAGGGAACAGTCGCCGAGAACCCACGCGTCAGGTTGAGATCATATACAAAGGGCAATTCCCGGACTCCCTCAACCTAGGCTTGTGGGGTGTGTACTCAGTCAGGAGGTTCACCTCTGAGCCCCTGCGGTGCTTCAAGTGTCAGGCCTTCAGGCATGTCCAGAGCCAGTGCGGGTCCCGGGTTCTCTGTGGTGTCTGCAGCGGCTGGCATCCCACCTTGGGGTCAACCTGGAGTGCATCAGCGCCCTGAGAGCTGGGGAAAACTGTCCTGGTCGATGTCCGAATTGCGACAAGGGTCACCATGCGTGACACAAACTATGTCCAGAGAGGGTGAGGAGGCTGCTCTAAGTACAGAACGGTCACTGAGGATTAGAACCAGAACCCCTTGCCGGCAGCTCCTCCACAGACTGCCTGTCTCACACACGCCGCTCCTGTACCACCATCCAGGCGATTCCGACTATGAAGACGCCTTGACGCAGGGAGCACCGACAGGCATGATGTCGATAGAAGAGCTTCTCGAGATGAACTGAAACAGCGGCCTTCCTCCCTGACAGACGACGACGACGAGGAGCCCCCACACCAACCTTTTGCCACCTCCCACACCAAGAAAGAAGATGTGGCACCAGCGCCATCACTGAAGACAAAAAGCACAGACGGGCCAACCATATCCCGTGTGTGTCTCAATCCCCAAGAAACAACAAGCAAGCCACTCTGGCCATTCTCACCTCAGGAGAAAATTCAGAAGACTCAAAAGCCTAGTCATAAAATCCAATTTTAGATTCAAAATGAGGATGAAGAAAGTATGAGAGCAGAAAATAGGTTATTGCCACTTGCCTTAGTTAGCTGTGTTTTGGTAAGTAAAAGATGAAGTTCAGAAGAGAGGTGATTTATTTATTTATTTATTTGTTTATTTATTTATTTATTTATTTATTTATCTTATTTTTGCACATTACGTAACATTTTTTTTAGTCTTACGTCTACATATTTTACGTATTTATTTATTTATTTATTTATTCATTTTATTTTATTATGCTATCGACACAGTGTCTTGACACTGCTCATTCCTTTAATTTCTTCATTAACTTATGTAATATTCAAGGACTAAGACCTAATTTTCAAAATGTGGAACATCACGTCTCTTCTACTGAACCTCATCTTTTACTTATTGAAACACAGTTGTCTGAAGCAACTGGCAGTAACCCATCCTCTGTTTCCTCCTCCATTCTCTATCCTCTTTCTCACTCAAAAGCTGGATGTTGCGTCTCTATGCCTACGCTCTCGAGTTTTCTGAATTTTCGACAGTCTGTCTTTGAGTTAAGTCACTCTCAAACTAAATTAATCATGCGAAGAGTGTCTACCAATTTTTTTTTTAATCTTTATTTTTTTTTTTTTTTTAGGATACAACATGTCCTATTGAAAACAATATTGTCGGTCACAGGAAATAAAAAAAAAAAAAAAAATGTAAATCACGCGTTAAAAATCATAAGGGCTATCATGTCACAGGGATGGCGAAGAGATACAGAATGTTTTCATACATTTTCAGTTAACCACTCTAAGATTTCCTGTCCATAATATATTTTGAATAAGACCCTCTTTGCTACCTCACTGATACCTCGCCACACACACACACGCACACACACGTATATATATATATATATATATATATATATATATATATATATATATATATATATATATATATATATATATATATATATATGTACTAACCGTTTGTCTGGCTTATCGCGAAATGCTATTTAGTTGTCGTGATTTTCTGTTACGCGATCATGTTGCGTCTCTGAATTTCTAAGACAACTACTTATGGGTTCAAGAAAACACTTTTTTTTATAACGTTACTTAATTTGTATTATTTATATATATTCACACGATCATATATGACTTCCGACCATTATGTACAGTATTCTAGCACTAAAAAGAAAAAAATTTAATCATTAATATCTCGAAACACTTCACATTATATATCCGATTTGAATAGCTTCAAGCGATTAACTTTCAGTGAGAAAACACTTCCTACACATGTCCAGTTACCATCTGTGTATATATATATATATATATATATATATATATATATATATATATATATATATATATATATATATATATATATATATATATATATATATATATATACATATAATATTTTACCCTGGGCTGCATTACAACTGTTAGCCTCCACTTACGAGTGCATGTGACAAGGGGCTTGCCCTTCTTGACCTTCAATCTAACGGCTCTGTCTAGCTTGTCTCTCCGTCTCTTATTTATTCCCGTTTCATACACCTCATAATATACACCATGATGTTAAAGCGATCTATTGCGCAAACAAGGCTCCCATTATTATAAAATTTATTTTGCAATACTTCGATCGTATGATTTATTTTCCAATAACTTTCAATAAAATTCATTTTCGAGTAACTTTATTTATTTATACAAATCTCCATCATACGGTTTATTTTCACGTAACTTTCAATAAGGTCCATTTTCGAGTAACTTCGGTAAATCACACGTGCGTCTAATCAATAAGTTTCGTTTTCAAGTAACTTAGGTAAATCGCACCTTCATCTAATCAAGAACACAAAGGCGGCGTTTCATATATTGTATAGGATGTCCGCTTTCTCCAAGTCATTAACGGCCGATCGCTTCTGCCTCCCTTGCGTACTAATTTTGTGATAGTCACATGGGTATCTCTTCTTGTAATCTGTTGCCAGCACTGTTAGTCTACCAGCTTTGGCTTTCCTCTCCCTTCACCATCCTGGTGAACTAGCCTTTAATTTTACTATCTTACACAACATAGAGCAACTGGTGCAACACACTACTCGTATTCCTGACTGCCTTGGAGATACGTCCAACATTTTGGACCTTTTCATCACCTCTAATCCTTCTGCTTATGCTGTCACCCTATCTTCTCCGTTGGGCTCCTCTGATCACATCATATTTGTATCTTGTCCTATCGCTCCAATACATCCTCAGCGGAGGTGCATCTGGTGTTTTGCCTTGGCTAACTGAGGGGACCTGAGGAGGTATTATGGTGATTTTCCATGGAATGACTACTCTTTCCGTATCAGAGACCCGTCTCTGTGTGCTGAGAGCACAACAGTGGTGATAGTGTCTGGCATGGAGGTGTACATTCCTCACTCTTTCTTTCGACCTAAACCTTTCAAACCTTGGTTTAACACACCCTGGTCTCGTGCTATACATGATAAAAAGGTGACCCACAAAAGATATTTGAGCCTACGATTACCTAAATCTCATGCACCTTATATTTCTGCCCGGAATCATGCCAAGTGTGATCTGCAACTAGCCAAAACTCATTCATTAATTGTCAAAATCTTTCAAGACCTAAGTCCCCTCGAGACTTATTTCTTAATTTTTCGCTTTTATTTCAACCTGGTGGCACCATTGCCATCACATTTCTAAAAGCTGATTTATTATTATTATTTTTTTTTTCAAACGTTTGAAAAAACTCCACCATGGATGATTCAGGGCTTATGCCTCCCTCTCCTCCATCCTCCGACTGCTTCATGCTACCCATTAAGATCTTTCTCAGTGATGTTTTCCTTCCATTCGGTGGCCTTAACACATGGAAAGGACCTGATGTGGTCCTTCCTATTGTTCTCCAAAACTGTGCCTCATGCTTGCACCTTTCTTAATCAAACTCTGTCTATCAAGATCTATCTTTCCTTCCTGCTGGAAGTTTGCCTACATTCAACCGGTTCATAAAAAGGGTGACCGCTCGAATTCATTAAATTGCCTTCATATTGCTTTAATTTCCTAACTCTCTTAACTTTTTTTTTTTTTTTATCTATCCTCAACAAGATCGTTAAACATCTATCACTTCGCAATCTTCTATCTGATTACCAGTATGGGTTCCGTCTAGGCCGCTCTACAGGTGATCTTCTGGCTTTCCTTACTGAGTATTTGTCATTCTCTTTTAAGGATTCTGGTGAAACGTTCGTTGTTACCTTAGAGCAGTGATTTCTAAACTGTGGCAGGCGTACCATTAGTTGTACAGGAGGGCCTTATAGGTGATACGTGAGCATTTTCTGAGTTATGTGTGATTTCCAGTTGTATCAGACCCATGTGAAAGATGTGTCACCTAATGCCACCTCTGTCCACTGTTTCATACACAGATTTGCTCTTTGCGCTAAGATGCCCCCTCCGAAGGTGCTATCATGCTTGAACAAAACTATCAAAATCGTGAATTTTATATATATAAAAAAAAAAATTAGCCCTGAATATTCGGCTGTTCAAAGTGCTCTGTAAAGATTTCGGCTCATACCACACTTGTCTCCTTTACCACACAAAGGTTTACTGGCTCTGCCGGGGCGTTTCTTGGAACTGAGGGATGAACTCATCGTTTTTTTTTTTTTTAAGGGAAAAAGAAAACCCTTTTCAAAAAGAACTGGTGGATGAGGAGTTTATTTCAAGGCTTGCCTACCCGTCGGACATTTTGGGGTTCTCAACCAAGTAAACCTGTCGTTTCAAGGGACCAGCTTCATATCAAAGCTGGGAGGGTTTGTCAGGAAGTTGGACATCTGGATGAAGAACTTGGACAGCAAATGTAGCTACGGAATGTTCGAACTCCTGATTACCCTTGAGAGTGAACCCAATGATGAATTTTCCCAAGAAATCGTTCATGACCTCTCACTGCTCAAGACTGAAATGATGCATTATTTTCCGGACGTAACATGTTGTGCCTACATCGCCAATCCATTCTCCGTTGATCCAGCCTGTCCCTGTCAGGACCGGAGAACAAGAAAAGGTCATAGATGCCCAGTGTAATGAAATATCAGAGAAGAAGCACAAGGAATGCTGTCCTATAAACGTTTGGGTGAGCATGGCCTCCTCATACCTATCACTAGCCCATTGCGCTGTTCTCAAGTTTCCTCTCTCACCGTTCTATTGCTGTTGTGGTAGACGGTCATTGTTCTTCTCCCAAGTTTATTAACATTGGTGTTCCTCAGGGTTCTTTCCTGTCACTCACCCTCTTCCTATTATTCATCAAGGATCTTCTAAACCAAACTTCTTGTTCTATCCACTCCTACACTGATGATAATAACACCGTGCACTTTTCCACGTCTTTTCGTAGAGGTCCAACCCATCAGGAAGTAAACAACTCACGCAGAGAAGCCACCAAACGCCTGACTTATGAACTCTAAAATTTCTGATTGAGGCATAGCAAACTTAGTAATGGTCAATGCCTCAAAAACTCAATTCCTCATCTATCAACTCTACACAACTATTAACTATTCCCTTTTTCTTAATGACACTGGAATTTCCTCCTCTTCTACATTGAACATCCTCGCTCTGTGCTTTATCTATAATCTAAACCGGAAACTTCATATCTCATCTCTAGCTAAAACAGATTTTATGAAGTTAGGCTTTCTAAGTCGTCTCCGTCAGTTTTTTCTCATCACTGCACCCAGACCCTCCAGCTGTTAATTCTGTACAGGGACCATATCCGTCCATGTATTGTGTATGTTTCACATGTAATGGGGATTCCACTCGTATCGCTATTTTAGACAGGGTGAAGTCAAAAGATTTTCATCTTATCAGCTCTAATTAACTGTTTTCAGCCTCTTTCTCATTGATGCAATACTGTATCTCTTGCTATCTTCTATCACTATTTTCACGCTAACTGTTCTTATGACTTTGTTATTTGCACAAGACCTTCTTTCTCTCATCCCCGTCGTAGTACTTATGCTAACGACGTCAGCGACGTCACCCTGGCGTCTCGGCCCTCCAGGACAACACCAGCTCTATCATTGGAAATGATGACAGCGCAGGTGGCACCGTCTTCCGCACCGATGTCATCCCCGACGTCTCGGTTCCCCAACCCGTATACATAAACACTTTTAGCAGGCTAAACTGCTCTTCTGATCTTGTTAACTGCATGCTTCCCATCCTCCCGCGGCTTCACTGCACAAGACTTTCTTCTTTCTCCCATTCCTATTATATCGACCTCCCTAACGCAATAGTTAACCAGTATTCATAATTATTTATCCCTTCCTCTGGTAAACTCTGAAACTCCCCGCCTGCTTCTGTATTTCCTCCTTCATATGACTAGAGCTCTTTCAAGAGGAGGTTTCAAGACACTCATCCTTCAGTTTTCGATTATTGTCTTGAAATTTCTTTTCGGACTGGCAGCTCGGTGGGATTTCTTTTGCTATTCGTTTCCCTCGGCCTGTGACCCTCTTACGTTAAAAAAAAAAAAAAATAGTGACCAGTTTTCTTTTACTGCTAAAAATTACTTAAAAATAATACACAAATAATACACAAACACTTTTAAGACCTAACAGTCTTTTAGCGGCTACGAGTAGTGAGGGGTAGTCCTGGTGCGCTTAAAATTACTTTTAGGTGGCAGGATGACATCCCAACACCCATCCCCCCACCCTCATCCTCACTTCCTCGGAATCGGGTGTTTAATCCTCTAAAGAGCCAACCATTCCTGTTCGAAAGAAGCTCATCATCCGAAGCCTGGAGCTTGAAGCTCCACAAACCTCCACGTCATTTCCTGGCTACTCCCTCGCTACTTACCCTATGTCCGACGGTATATATATATATATATATATATATATATATATATATATATATATATATATATATATATATATATATATATATATATGGCGACTCAAACACCAGCCTCGGAGTCCCCATCTGGGGAGGGGGACCACAAATGTCCCCAGGTCAGACTGCTCTTCTGATAACGACCCTAAGTGTCTTAACATCCTCCTCAACTTTTTCTTCACTAACTTCTGCAACATTCGCGGCCTAAGATCTAATTTTCAATCTGTAGCACACCACCTCTCTTCTTCTAAACCTCATTTTCTTCTCCTCACTGAAACACAGGTGTCTGAGGCAACTGACAGTAGCACATTTCCGGTTCCCTCCTACTTTATCCTCATTTTCAATCCAAAGCTGGATGTTGCGTTTATGTGCACAACGACTTAACTTGCTCTTGTGCCCCCGCTCTTG